>NW_026896836.1:0-106001 GCF_033153095.1 Gastrolobium bilobum | reverse complement strand
AAACCCACAATCGAGACTATTCTAGACTACATCAACATCAACATCAACATCAACAACACCTTTATCCCAAATTAATTGGGGTCGGTGGTAGATGAACCCACATGAAAGATAGACTATTCTAGACTATTCTAATAATAATAAATTAATATTATTTCTAACACTCCCCCTCAAGCTGGTGCGTATATATCAAAAGCTCCCAGCTTGTTACAAATATGATCTATTCGGGGACCTCTAAAAGCTTTAGTGAATACATCCGCAAGTTGATCATTGGAATTGACAAATGTTGTCTCGATCTCCCCTGACTGGATCTTTTCTCTAACAAAATGACAGTCAATTTCTATATGCTTGGTCCTCTCATGAAAGACTGGGTTAGAGAGTATATGCAAAGCGGCTTGGTTGTCACAAATGAGCTTCATAGGCCTTTGTTCACAGAGATGGAGTTCCTTAAGCAATTGTCTCAGCCAGATGAGCTCACAGGTTGCATTTGCCATTGCCCGATATTCTGCCTCCGCACTGGATCTGGCGACCACAGTTTGCTTCTTACTCTTCCAAGAGATCAAATTTCCTCCGAAGAGAACACAATACCCTGAGGTGGATTGTCTATCTGAAGGAGAACCTGCCCAGTCAGCATCTGAATAACTAGAGATCTCTGAACTCCCTTTATTTGTATATAATAAACCTCTTCCTGGCGCCTTTTTAATATATCGGAGAATTCTAATAACTGCATCCCAATGGGAGTCATAGGGAGAATCAAGAAATTGACTTGCAACACTCACTGCGAAGGAGATATCTGGCCTTGTCACAGTAAGATAATTCAATTTTCCAACTAGTCGGCGGTAGCAACTAGGATCTGGCAGTGGCTCCCCCTGTCCGTAATAACTTAACACTGGGGTCCATAGGTGTATCAATGGGTTTACAGCCTAACATACCAGTCTCATCTAGGATATCCAGTGCATACTTCCTCTGACAGATGGAAATGCCCCGCCTAGACTGTGCAACTTCGATCCCCAAGAAATATCGAAGTCTGCCAAGATCTTTGGTCTGAAATTGATTGAATAAAGGCTCTTTCAACTGATCAATCCCGGTCTGATCACTGCCTGTAATGATAATGTCATCAACATAGACCAGGAGATAAACGCACTGGCCAGAAGAGCTATGCCGGTAAAAGACAGAATGATCGGCTTTGCTTCTGATTAAGCCAAAGGATTCAACAACTGAACTAAAGCGGCTAAATCAGGCCCGAGGAGATTGCTTCAGGCCATATAAAGATTTCCGAAGTTTACATATCATTCCAGAACTCTCCCCCTGAGCAACAAAACCTGGTGGTTGCTCCATATAAACTTCCTCCTGCAAGTCAGCATGTAGAAAAGCATTCTTAATATCAAGTTGGAGAAGGGGCCAGTGATGAATGGCGGCAAGGGCAAGAAACAGGCGAACATAAGCCATCTTAGCAACAGGAGAAAAGGTATCCCCATAATCAAGACCAAAGATCTGTGTGTATCCCTTGGCCACTAAGCGAGCTTTAAGGCGATCAACAGTGCCATCAGGACCAACTTTAACTGTGAACACCCATCGACAACCAACAACAGACTTCCCGGGAGGAGCACAAACAAGATCCCAAGTGCCATTGGAGTGAAGTGCCTGCATTTCATCAAGCATCGCCTGGCGCCACCCTGGATGAGATAGTGCTTCACCTGTGGTTTTAGGGATGGAAACAGAAGAGAGACTAGAAACAAAAGTAAAATGTTGTGAAGAAAGTCTGTCATAACTCAAGAAAGAATAAAGGGGATGAGGATTTTGAGTGAATCGAATACATTTCCGAAGGGAAATGGGAGGAGTCTCTGATGGAGGATCCGGAGGAGAAGAGCCGACGGGAAAGGGCGATGAGTCATCAAGAGGCAAAGTCGGAGGAGGTGCAGGCTGACGACGCTGGTATGTGAGGAGAGGACGATCTGCAGGTATGGAGGTAATGGGTTGCTCCTCTGGAATAGGGTCACCTGCAGCTGGTAAAGACAAGTCAAGAAAAGGAACAGGAAAGACCTGATCAACCTGTGACACTGGAGACGGAGTAGAGTGAAAAGGCTGCTGATCAAGGAAAGTGACATCAGCAGAAACGATATAACGCTTGAGATCAGAAGAATAGCAACGATACCCTTTTTGAAAACGTGTATACCCAAGGAAAATACATTTGAAGGCCTTGGATGTCAACTTGTCTTTACCTGGAGTAAGATCATGAACAAAACAAGTACAACCAAAAATATGTAAAGGCAGAGGATAAGAAGGTGCTCCGGAAAATAAAATACTGTGGGGAACATCATTATTGAGCACAGAAGAGGGCATGCGGTTGATAAGGAAACATGAGGTGATAATAGCATCTGCCCAAAAACGGAGTGAGACGTTCATATGAATGAGAAGGGTACGTGCAGTTTCAACGAGATGTCTATTTTTACGTTCAGCGACTCCATTTTGTTGTGGAGTGTGGGGACAGGTAGTCTTGTGTATCGTCCCATGTGTATCCAGAAATTTAGAAAATTCAAGAGACACATACTCTTTTGCATTATCACTGCGCAAGATTTGAATAGAGGCACCAAATTGAGTTTTTATTTCTGCACAAAACTTTTGATAAATTGAAAATAACTCAGAACAATTTTTCATTAAATAAACCCAAGTGCAACGGGAGAAATCATCAATAAAGGTTACAAAATACTGAAAACCCAAAACTGACATAGTCCGACTCGGACCCCAAATATCAGAATGAACAATAGAAAAGGGAGCAACAGCTCTCTTATTGACTCTACTAGCAAAGGAAGAGCGAGTATGCTTTCCCTGCTGACAAGACTGACAATTCAAAGACTTAAGATCTGACAAAAAAGGAACCATATGCTGAAGCTTCGAGAGACTTGGATGACCCAGACGGCTATAGAGAAGCTCAGGAGACTCTGTGAGAGAGCATGCAACTGGAGCAGAGGGTGCATGCAGATAGTAGAGACCTCGTGACTCACAGCCCGCTCCAATCTTCTTCCCTGTACCCGGATCCTGCATAGAAAAAGAATGTTTAGAAAAGGTGATAGAGCAAGAAAGAGAATGGGTCAATTGACTAACAGAAATTAAATTAAAAGGAATGCCAGGGATGTAATAAACAGAGGTTAAAGTCAAGAAGGGAGTTGGTTTGGCTTGCCCAATGCCACGAGCAGGAGCCTTGGTGCCATCAGCAAGAGTAACAGAGGGAAGATTATTAGAAAAGGTAAGGGAAGTAAAGATATCCTTATTACCACAAAGATGATCAGTAGCACCTGAGTCTATTATCCAGGGTCCATGAGACGATTGAGAAAAACAAGCAACATGATTACCAGTATCTGGAGCAGGTGGCTGAGAAGAACTCTTCTGGAGAAGGGCCTCATAGTCTGCAGCGGAAATAGTCACTGATCCGATAGAGGGCGGCACAACATCTGTTTGAGCAAAGTTCATATGTGGTGGCTTCAAGTGAGGGTACTTTCTGTAGCAACGTTCTTCAATGTGGCCCAGATTTTGGCAATAATTACACCGAGGCCTTTGTCCTCGGCCACCCTGTCCATATGACGTTGTCTGTCCGCGCCCGCCTGGGCCATATGATGTCATGGGCCCGCGAACGCCTTGTCCGCGGCCACGACCACGACCGCATCCACCATTGTTCCAATTACCACGAGAGATTAAAGCAGCAGAATCAGACAAGAGGGCAGTAGAGTCAGTAGCTGGCACGTGTGCGGGGGCCACCTTATCTTGAAGATTCAGAAGGCGCTGAAAGGTCTGGGATATGCTGGGAATTTCAGTACTGGTTAGAATGTTCTCACGAACACTTTCTAATCCGTCAGGGAGACCAGAGAGAGTCACAACCGTAAAGAGACGCTCCACTTGCGTCCTGTACACTGTAACATCCGCAGCATGAGGTAACATAGCTAAAAATTCCTGCATCAAAGAACGAATCTTACCAACATAAACTTCCATACGAGCGTCGGGTGATTTGCGCAAATTCATCATCTGGGAGACAATGGAATAAAGTTGCTGAATATCATTGGTGTAGAGGTTTTTGGCTTCCGTCCACACATCATAGCAGGTCTCAAAGGGAATGAAAATATTGAGAAGAGATGAATCAATGTATTGCCAAAGAATACTGAGGAGCTGAGCATCAACTTTCTCCCATTCAGTCATCTGATCTTTGGAAATATCAGTCTTCTTAGTGGTGAGATGTTTGTCATGGCCTTGACCGGTAAACCAGATCTTAACGGAGGTAGACCAGGTCTTGTAAGTGGCAGATCCGGTTAATTTCAGAGTTGTGATAGATGGAATAACACTTGAAATGATGCCGGAAGGATGTTTACTGGTTCCTTCCATCAGAAATAATGATCAAACAATCAAAAAACGGTAAAAGTCACGCGAAAGAGGAACAAAGTAGCAACTTTTGCACTGGAAACCCTCGAACGGAAGAGACCCACAACGAACGGGCACCGGATCTGGAAGGAGGAGGCAGAGGCGAGCCTGTCTGCCTTGGTTTGGCCGGAAAAGGTGGCCGGAACAGTGCACACGCGCCGGAGAGAGGTGGCGCGTGAGGCCCACGCGCAGACGGCTGTGGTGGCGCGAGGAGGCGCGTGCGGCGGCCGTTTGGGACGAGTCTTGGACAGAAACGGTTGCTGGTGTGAGGGGATCCTGATCGCGTGGTTTCTCGCCGGAAAGGTGGCCGGAACAGTGATGAACAGTGACGGAACAGTGTTTCTGGCGATGTGAACAGTGTTTTCCGGTCAAATAATGAAGGAGGATGACGATCTGAGATCGAAAAAGGGTCTAACAATGTTCGGAGGGTTGAAAAAGGTTGCCGGTATGATGCACGACGGTAAAAAGGTTTGCCGGTATGATGCACGACAGTAAATAAGAGAGGAAAAGATATATATGCGGAAGCAGAGCCCTCAGATCGAGAGCTCTGATACCAAATTGAATCTGAAATATTATTGTATATTCAAGTGTGTATAACTGTACAAGAAGACTCTCTATTTATAGAGACTAAAAGACCTAATGGGATGACCTAATGGGCCAAGCCCACAATCTAGACTATTCTAATAATAATAAATTAATATTATTTCTAACAGGAGCATAACCAAATAAGACACAAGGACTCTAAGCTCTAATTTACTCCGATGTTGTTTATGGATATGGACAAAGGCAACACACCCAAAGACACGAGACCGAAGACTCCGTATAATTGGAACAGAAGGAAAGAAGGAGGTCACAAGATCAACAGGACTTACATGTCCAAGGACTCGAGAAGGTAAATGATTGATCAAATAGGCCGCAGTTAATATGGCTTCTCCCCAGTAAGAGCTAAGAACGGATGTCTGAAAAAGTAATGCTCTGGTTACTTCAAGCAAGTGACAATTTTTTCTTTCAGCAACCTCGTTTCGTTGAGGGGTGTCTACATATGTGAGCTCATGAATCATACCCTTATCTGAAATGAATTGTGATAGACGCTGGTTGACATACTCCGTACCATTGTAGATCTTAATCGCTTAATACTTTTACTAAACTGGTCTCGATCATGTGATAAAATCGAATAAACAATTCTAGTACTTCTGACTTGTCTTTCATCAAGAATATCCATGTCACCCGAGTGCAATCATCAATAAAAGAAACAAACCACTTAGCACATGAAATACTGTGTATTTTAGAAGGGCCCCAAATATCATAATGGATAAGAGTAAAGGATTCAATACATTTTATTGAACTTGAAGGAAAGGGCACACGGTGGTGTTTCGCAAGCTCACAAACATCACAATGGAAGGAGTCAATTGACTGATCCAGAAAAAAAAAAAGAAACATTGACTTCAATAGGCCAAATGACGGGTGCCCCAGGCGCTTGTGATGAAGCCAACTCTGTGAGAATGAAGAAGATGGGTGATGACTCATCAGAAATTGATTCGTAGTATCACTTGAAGAATGCTCTGGAATGAGATAGTACAACCCACCCTGCTCCTTAGCAACACCAACCGTCCTCCCCGTGGTGAGATCCTGAATAACACAATGGGTAGGAAAAAAGGTGACAACACAATTCATGTCAGAGGTAAGCTTATAAGCGGAGATAAGATTGGTGGAGAGATGAGGAACATGAAGAACATTTTTCAAAAGCAAGGAAGGTTAAATTTTAAACGAAAGCTGGTTCAAGAGGATAACAGAGAAATACAGAGAGCTTGAGAGAGAAGAGAGATTTTGAAATTCTGATTATTTTCATTTAGTGTAAAATGATTACGATAGAGTCTATATAGTACATCAGTAGAAAGGATCAGTTGCTGAAGTGGCAACTAACTCCATGAATTCAGGAAAGTTGTTGAACCACTTTAACTACACTTTAACTAATCTAACTATCACTTTAACTAATCTGATTGTGGACCTCACTGTGTAGTATAGCTCATATACTCTAATATTCGCCCCTTAAGCTCATGGAGCGTAGGATGACATGTGACTTAGTATGTGCAACCAGTATCATACTAGTATCATAAAGTGATAAGCAAAATTGATCTCTAATATTCTCCCTTCAAGCTCAAGGAGGGTGAAGTAATAGAGTATGATAAAAAACTTTAAGCTTGTCCCGGAGTTCACTGAAGCGAGCAACAGACAAAGGCTTTGTGAAGGTGTCAGCAACTTGTAAGGGTCCAGGAATGTGTTGAACAATGAGAGATTTTGCAAGCACCTTCTCTTTAACAAAGAAAACATCAAGTTCCATGTGCATGGTTCGGGAGTGAAGAACTGGATTGTGAGCAAGAGCAACAGTGCTTTGATTGTCACAGTAGATTACTGGAACCTTGATGGGAACTTGCAATTCTTTTAACAAAGACTGAACCCAAAAAATTTCAGCAGCAGTATGTGCTAAACTGCGATACTCAACCTCAGCACTAGAACGAGCAACTAGAGTTTGTTTCTTTGGCCACCAAGAGATGGGATTAGAGCCTAAGAACACACAAGCTCTTGAGGTAGATCTTCTGTCAACAGGATCAGAACCCCAGTCAGCATCACAAAAGGCTACAAGGGAGAGAGGCTGTAGGTTGGAAGGAGCATGAAACAGAAGACCAAACGAGATGGTGCCTTTAAGATAACGTAGAATCCTCTTAACAATTTTCCAGTGATCTTCCAGAGGCTGAGAGAGAAATTGACAAACTTTGTTAACACTAAAGGATATTTCTGGTCTAGTGAGGGTGGCATATTGCAAAGCTCCTACAATGGACCTGTAGAGGGAGGGATCAGGAACATAGTTGGCATCATGCTTGCTGAGTTTACAACCACTTGGCATAGGAGTTGAGATACCCTTTGAGTTTGTCATACCAGCCTTATGCAACACATCTTTAATATACTTGGACTGAGATAGGAACAATCGACCATTAGAGAGAGACTTGACTTCAATGCCAAGGAAGTAGTCCAGGTTACCAAGTTGTTTGAGAGCAAACTTGCAGTTTAACTGATTTGTCAGGTGCTGAATCAGATCAGGATTGCTACCAGTGATGATAATGTCATCTACATAGACCAAGACATAAATACAGTGACCATTTGTGCGAAGAATGAAGAGAGAGGGATCACACTTGCTAGAAACTATTAGTGTTATAATAATATCTCACTCCTTGTAGCTGTAACTTAGCTTTCATGTATCAGCTGTAGCTGATTATACTTCCTATATTAGCTGTGTATTAGCTGTCATAGTTGTTGGGGTTGTTACTGTTTGTTAGATCTGTTTACACAGTTAGTTAGTTCTGCTGACTCACCTTTGGGTTAGCATTGGGCTCTATATATAGAGTCCTAGTTATATCTTGTACGATGGATTCATTTTACTGATTAGAAATACAAAATGTACTTTCAGCTCATTCTCTCTCTTTTCTCTCTCTCACTGTTCTTCAGTTTCTTTCGTTTTCCTTCAATACAGAAACTCTAATATGGTATCAAGAGCCTTCAAACATGTCTTCCGCATCCAACTCTGACACAAGTGCAACTCCAGATGCAACTCCAGTAAACAGATCTGGAGAATCCGCTTCTAGATCTACGATGGAACTCAAAAATCCGTCTACACTTTTTAACTTTCAAGTCTCTGCAAGATTATCCGAAGATAACTACCTTTTTTGGAATCAGATCATAGATCCAATCATCACTTCTCACCAACTGCAACGATTTCTGGTGAATCCAAAGATACCTTTGAAGTTCAACTCAGATGAAGATCGAGAGAATAACAATCTCAGTTCAGCCTATACTGACTGGCTGATGCAAGATCAAATGCTCTTGACCTGGTTGCTATCTACCATCTCTGAACCAGTGGTTAATGATATTCTTCCAGTCAAACATTCCTTTGAGGCATGGAACAACATACACAAGCTATTCCATGGTGTAATGAAGTCACGAGCCAGACAACTCAGATCTGAGCTAAAGACGATGAAGAAAGGTGCAAAAACAGCGAAGGAATATATTACAAGAATCAAAACAATCTGTGATTCACTCAAATCAATTGGAAGTCCAGTTTCTGTTGAACAGCATACTGAAACCATACTCGAAGGACTGTCCTCAGACTACAACTCGTTCGTGATGATGATACATGGTAGAGAAAATGCTTACTCCGTTGCAGATCTAGGAGTAGAGCTAATAGCTTATGAACAACTTCTTATCAAGCAGAATGAGCAGCTACTCGCAGAAGGAGCCTCAATAAACTTAACCCAGCGTGTTCAGACACCTCAGAAGACTGGATCTGATGAAGAAGATGACACTGTTCACGAGTTCAGAAAACAGAGCAGAACAGAGGAACAACATTTCAAACAGTTTAACACCTCAAATGGCCAAAACAGGGGAAGAGGAAGATCTAACATGAGGTTTAACAGAGGTAGAGGTAGAGGAAATAGATCTAATGTACATTGCCAACTTTGCTATAAGTATGGGCACGATGTGAAGGACTGTTGGCATAGGTTCGAAGAAAACTTTACTCCAAATCTACCTCCACCACAAAATACTTATCCTCAATTCTTTCTTCAGCAACAGCCTCATCCTGTCAGATCCTTTCAGTACAACAGACCTCCGAACCAAGGACAAGCCTATATGACAATGCAACCTTCTCTGCCATCTGCATCGAATGTTGCTTCACTTCTTGAGTGGGTTCCGGATTCTGGTGCATCAAGTCATGTTACTGCATCACCTCAGAATATTGTACAAGGTCAACACCTTAGTGGTTCAGATCAAATACTGATTGGGAATGGTCAAGGTTTGCCTGTAACAGCCATTGGATCTTCATCTTTCATATCTCCTCTTCATTCAAACACACACCTACACCTTAGAAATTTACTTTTGGTTCCTTCGATTACCAAAAATCTTACCAGTGTTAGCAAATTTGCCAAGGATAACTCTGTCTTCTTTGAATTCCATTCTGATGTCTGTTTTGTAAAATGCCAGCATTCCCATAAGATCTTGCTTCAAGGTGCTGTTGGCACTGATGGTCTATATCACTTCCCAGATCTGAAGCTCTACAAAAATCCAACCTCTCAGACAAATACCAGTTGTTCCAGTACATATCTTTCAAGCAACTCTGTCAATCTTGTTGAAAATTCCAATACTGCCTTAGATACTAGGAATAAAATGTGTATTTCTTCTAATTCCTTGTACTCTCTGTGGCACTGTCATTTGGGGCACCCACACCTAGATGCTCTTAAAAGTGTTCTGAAATCTTGTAATATACATGTTAGTAATAAAATGACAGAGTTTTGTTCTTCTTGTTCTTGTGCAAAATCACATAGACAACACTCCTCAGCCTCTACTACAGAATATAATGAACCCTTCAGCCTTGTGTACAGTGACTTATGGGGACCCTCACCACTAAAATCAACTCTTGGTAACACATACTACATTTCATTTGTTGATGCTCACACTAGATATACATGGCTTTATCCTATCAAACAAAAATCTGATGCCATTGGTATTTTCAAACAGTTTCATGCAATGATAACTAATCAATTTCAACTACCCCTGAAAGCACTTCAAACTGACTGGGGTGGTGAGTTTCGTGTTTTCTCCTCATACCTCAAATCACATGGCATAGCTCATAGAGTCACTTGTCCCCACACATCTCACCAAAATGGAGTGGTTGAAAGGAAGCACCGTCATGTAGTGGAAACTGGCTTAACTCTCCTATCACAGTCATCACTCCCAATGCAATATTGGGATTATGCCTTTACCACTGCCAGTTACCTCATTAATAGGCTCCCATCAGCTGCTATACACTTTGAGAATCCTTACTCTAAGCACTTCAAGCAGCCTCCTGACTATAACTTCCTAAGGACCTTTGGTTGTGCATGTTTTCCTTTCCTCAGACCATATAATAAACATAAGTTAGAGTTTAGATCAAGAGAGTGTATTTTTCTGGGCTATTCACCAAATCATAGGGGATACACTTGCTTGAGTCCTGACAATAAAATCTTCATTTCAAAAGATGTGTCATTCAATGAATATAGATTCCCTTACAAAGAGTGGTTCCCCAATAAGTCGTGTTACACCCCACAGGTATCTCCTCCTTCATTTGTTCCCTTACCTACCTTTTCTCCCATAATTTCCGGGACTGATGTCTTACCTACTGAAATCACCTACCCCTCGAACTCTACAAGTGCATCCCATACTGCTATTACACCTCACATGTCACCTACTGTCTCTCACACTGATTTGTCTATCTCTCACAGCAATTACTTGTCACCTACACCAATATCTACTTCACCCTCTAGTCACAGTACCAGTCCTGAATCTTCCCACTCAGAATATGCTCCTTCCAATTCCTTAAGCTCATCCTCCCCTGCCCACTCCATTACCACAAGATCCAAATCCGTGGCTAGGAACCTTGTTCTATTAACACATTCTGAACCTGCATCAGTTAAACAGGCACTGAAAAGTCCTCACTGGTTCAAGGCAATGGAGTTGGAGTATGAAGCCTTACAGAGGAACAACACTTGGTCACTTGTCCCTTTACCTCATGGTAGACGCGCTATAGGGTGCAAATGGGTGCTCAAAGTTAAGAAGAATATTGATGGAAGTGTCAACAAATACAAAGCTCGGTTAGTGGCTAAAGGCTTTCACCAAAGACCTGATTTTGACTATAATGAAACCTTCTCTCCAGTTGTTAAACCTGCCACAATCCGAGCTGTACTTGCCATTGCTCTCACATATGGTTGGTCCTTAAGGCAACTTGATGTTAATAATGCCTTTTTAAATGGGGTCCTAGAGGAAGAGGTCTTTATGGAACAGCCCTCTGGTTTTGTATCTCAAGACAAATCCTTAGTTTGCAAACTCCACAAGTCTCTCTATGGTCTCAAACAAGCACCAAGAGCTTGGTTTGACAAACTAAAGAGCTCGGTTCTGTCCTTTAGGTTTCATGCAAGCAGATGTGACCCCTCTTTGTTCATTTACAAAGCTGGAAACTTGAGAGTCTACATGCTTGTATATGTAGATGATATCATTGTGACAGGAAATAGTGTTCAGTTTATTCAGCAATTTATCTCTCACCTTAACACTTCTTTTGCTTTGAAGGATCTTGGCAGTCTTGATTACTTCCTTGGAATTCAGATTAAACGCCTCTCTACAGGTTCCTTGTCTCTCTCTCAGTCAAAGTATATCAAGGATCTTCTTACTAAAGTGAACATGCTTGAAGCCAAGCCTATCTCCACTCCTATGTCTTCTAGTTGCAAGTTATCAAAGTTTGGCTCTCATGCTTTTGAAGATCCTCATTTGTATCGGTCAGTTGTAGGTGCACTGCAGTATGCAACTATCACTAAGCCAGAAATTTCCTTTTCTGTGAATAAGGTCTGCCAATTCATGAGTCAGCCTTTGGTGGACCATTGGAAAGCAGTAAAACGGATTTTACGATACCTTCAAGGCACTATTTCTTTTGGACTTCATTTTCAACCTGTAAAATCAACCACAGGCTCCTTTCCTCTTACTGCCTTTTGTGATGCCGATTGGGGAAGTGATCCTGATGATAGAAGATCAACCTCCGGTGCATGCATTTTCCTTGGCCCGAATTTAATCTCTTGGTGGTCCAAAAAACAACCTCTTGTAGCCAGATCTACGGCTGAAGCTGAATATCGGAGTATGGCTTTGGTTTGTACAGAGATTTTATGGATTAAATCCTTATTTCGGGAGCTGGAACTCTCTCTGTCAGTTCCTCAAATTTTGTGTGACAATCTTAGTGCTGTAGCTATTGCTCACAATCCCATCTTGCATGCTCGCACAAAGCATCTTGAGTTGGACTTGCACTTTCTTCGTGAAAAGGTGGTTGCCAAGGAGATTATGGTTTCTCACATCCCAGCTACAGCTCAGCTAGCTGATACATTTACAAAACCCCTGCCTCTTGCCTCCCTTGCTGCATTCCGTGACAAGCTCAGAGTTTTGAACACTCTCTTACCTTCTCAACACTGCTGAGCTTGAGGGGGAGTATTAGTGTTATAATAATATATCACTCCTTGTAGCTGTAACTTAGCTTTCATGTATCAGCTGTAGCTGATTATACTTCCTATATTAGCTGTGTATTAGCTGTCATAGTTGTTGGGGTTGTTACTGTTTGTTAGATCTGTTTACACAGTTAGTTAGTTCTGCTGACTCACCTTTGGGTTAGCATTGGGCTCTATATATAGAGTCCTAGTTATATCTTGTACGATGGATTCATTTTACTGATTAGAAATACAAAATGTACTTTCAACTCATTCTCTCTCTTTTCTCTCTCTCACTGTTCTTCAGTTTCTTTCGTTTTCCTTCAATACAGAAACTCTAATAGAAACAAATCCAAGTTGATGTAAGGCTGCCTGAAACTTCTCAAACCAGGCCCTAGGAGCCTGTTTGAGACCATAGATGGCTTTATTCAGCCTGCAAACTAGGGGCGAATATTAGAGTATATGAGCTATACTACAGAGTGAGGTCCACAATCAGATTAGTTAAAGTGATAGTTAGATTAGTTAAAGTGATAGTTAGATTAGTTAAAGTGTAGTTAAAGTGGTTCAACAATCTGTTTCCACAATAGGAAGTTCTTGTTTGTCAGCTTCACTGACAGTTGTGTATTGAAAAATATTGGAGATCTTGAGTCTTTTGAAGAGTTAGGAGAAGAAGAAAATGTAGTATCAGCAAGGTTTTGTGTAGCGGAAGCCATGGAAGAACAAGTGATGGATCAGGGCCCCAAGATTGGAGCTCTGATACCATAAATGAAAGCTGGTTCAAGAAGATAACAGAGAAATACAGAGAGCTTCAGAGAGAAGAGAGATTCTGAAATTCTGATTATTTTCATTTAGTGTAAAATGATTACGATAGAGTCTATATAGTACATCAGTTGCTGAAGTGGCAACTAACTCCATGAAATCAGGAAAGTTGTTGAACCACTTTAACTACACTTTAACTAATCTAACTATCACTTTAACTAATCTGATTGTGGACCTCACTGTGTAGTATAGCTCATATACTCTAATAAATTTCAATGTTACCA
This sequence comes from Gastrolobium bilobum, assembly GCF_033153095.1. Classification (NCBI taxonomy): domain Eukaryota; kingdom Viridiplantae; phylum Streptophyta; class Magnoliopsida; order Fabales; family Fabaceae; genus Gastrolobium; species Gastrolobium bilobum. The sequence continues at coordinate 92,500 of NW_026896836.1, read as the reverse complement.
AAACTCACAACTGATTTGTGAGATCTATAAGTTACAGTTATAGTATGGTTACCACTAGTAGGGTGATATGAAAGAAACAGATTAGCTAGACAAGTCATATGATCAGTTGCACTAGAGTTCATAATCCACGAATTTTTAAAAATCAGTGCATAAAGCAAGAAGAGATGTAGGGTGTGCGATCTTACCAAACATAGCCAAAGAACAAGTGTCTTTTGTATGTCCAAACCCCTTACAGTGGATGCACGAACTTCCCATGGACGAAAAAGAAGAAGAAGGCAGCGCAAAAGGAGTGTGAATAATTACCACATAAGCCTTTGAACGTCCCAAGTAGTAATAAATAAGTCAGATCTGATCAAAGGAGGCTTGAGAGACCCAAAAAGATCCGATTTTTATGACAAGTAGAGGTCTCTGAATGTCCCAAATAGCAACAAAAAAATCAGATCTAATCCAAGGAGACGTGAGTGGCCAAAAAGAGCTGGTTTTTATGATGAGATCAAAGACCCACTGCTGGAAAAGTGTCTGATCAAGGAGGTAAGAGCAGATCTGGAACCGGGGAGCCAAGGCGAGTCCATTCAAGGTGGTTCGAGGCAGATCGGAGTTGAAAAGGCACTGGAATAGTACTGTTCTAGTTCCGGTGAAAAACAGTAGCAGTTTGGGCTTTTTGGGGCTGTTTGGGTTATTTTGTGACTAGGAAACGTCTGTGGATTGATAAAATTGGAAAAACAGAGTCAAACAGTGGTCCTCTTGGTCCAAAAGGGTTTCCGGAAAAAAAAATTCCGGTAGCGACTAGTGGCGGCAAGTGGCAAACAAATAGGGTTCCGCTCTAAAGGCGACAGTTGCGTAAGCAGAGCCCTCAGCATCGAGAGCTCTTATTATGTGCAAAATTGTGTATTGTAGAGATTCTTAGGGTGTGCATGACAACTATTCTGTTCCCTGACATTATTTCTGAAAAGAAACAATTCTTTTCTATTTCTGTGCCTTGGAACAGTTTTTGAGGAAAAAAACGTGTTTGATAACATATTTTATTTTCATTCCAAGAATGAAAATTGCGTTTGATAACACAATAATATAATAAAAAATCATTCTTATTACGCATAAATTTTTTTTCGGATCCTCACTTTCCTTTTCATATGGTGTAGTAATGGTGGTGGCGGCGACGGTGGTGGCGGCGTGGTAGTGGTAATGATGGCAATGGTGGTGACAACGGCGGTGGTTGTAGTGACGACAATGGCTGCGACAATGGTGGTGATGGTGGCGGTGGTGATGATGGCAATAACTGTGACTATGGTGGTGGTGGCGATGGCGTGGTGATGGTAGTGGCTGCAGCGATGGTAGTGGTGTGGTGGTGGTGGTGGTGATGACGGCAGTGGCTGCAATGATGGTGGTGATGGTAGTGGTGGTGACAGTGATGGTGGCGATGGGTGGAGATGGTGGGGGTGGCATCGTGGTGGTGGTGACGACGACACTGGTTGTACGACGACGACGGTGACGATAGTGGCAGTGGTAGTGTAGAGATGATGGTGTTGGTGGAGAGTGATTGAGATAGACAAGAGTTTCTCATTTTATGCTCGGGAATAAAAAAACAGGAATTCTTTTATTTTATTTTTTGTTCCCTAGCACAAAAATTAAACCGGTTCATCTTGGGAACAAAAAAATAAACTGGAAACAGAAATAAATAAAAAACTGATTCCGGAAAGGTTGTCATGCACACCCTTAGCATATAAAGAACCAATTTAACCCAAAAACTTAAGCTATTGAGTGATGTTACATTAATGGTTTTTTATATATCTTTAACATGCCCTCTCACACAAGAGCCCATTTTTTTTTTTGGTTTTACCTTGTGCTTATTTAATTTCACAAGTGGAGGGGGTGAGGATTGAACTCGTGACCTTATAGTCACTGAAGCACTCTATTACCACGTAAAAAAATCACTTCAACCCAAAATCTTAAGATGTTGGGTGAAGATCTTTTTTAATTGTTTATATTATTCTCTAACACTCACACATTCTGATCAAGCACAGACCTGTTTGGCCCATCCGCTCACGGATTAGAACAGTAGGGTTATTATGTTATTAGTCTTATTGGGCTAGGCTTGTAATACTTGACTTAGGATAGTATTTGGAATTACATCTAATACACACACTGAGTATTATTTAGCCTCCTTTTTCTCTTTTCCTCCTCTTCCACCTAAACCATATAATTCCAATACTTGTGATGCTCAATTGCTCATGCTCCTAAACAAAAAATATCTGTGCTCTAAAGAAATTGCAGCATGCGTCAATTTTTTCCATACTTACACCATAACTTAGAAAAATTGAAGAGGAATTGCTTTTGCACCTATGGTGTTGCCATCCTTTTCTTTCTTTCTTTCTTTTTTTATTATGTGTATTGCAGGCTTCTAGTACCTGAACCTACCACCAACTTTGGAGGGCCACAAGGTCAATAGCATGCTTCTATAATGAATATTATGCTTTTAAAAAAAGAAATATATTACTGTTGAGATATATAGTCCCACATTGGTTGTATGTGCAACTAATGTGGACTTTATAAGGCCTTGGGCACTCCCACCCTTTGAGCTAGCTTTTGGGGTGGTGTATCCCAAGATTCTTTACATGGTATCAGAGCCTCGCCGCCCCCCACTTTCTCTTGTGGAGTTTCTTAGCACAGGTAGGCTGGGCCTGTTGCATCATCCACTCTTGTGCGAGGGGGCGTGTTACACAACTAATGTGGAGTTTTATCCCAAGGTTCTTTACATGGTATCAGAGCCTTGCCGCCCCCCACTTTCTCTTGTGGCGTTTCTTAGCACAGGTAGGCTGGGCCTGTTGCATTATCCACTCTTCAAGCCCAATGGGCTCTCATGTGAGGGGGCGTGTTGAGATATATAGTCCCACATTGGTTGTATGTGCAACTAATGTGGACTTTATAAGGCCTTGGGCATTCCCACCCTTTGAGCTAGCTTTTGAGGTGGTGTATCCCAAGGTTCTTTACAAGGATATATCTCAACAATTACTTAGTTATTAGCTTCCATCTTGTTTTTTTTTTTTCTTTATAATGAAAAGGAGATAACTTTGTCAATGGGAATGGATCCCCTAATGTTTCATTTCACATGACTAGGTTATGTGAAATGATCTCAACCGTTCATAGACAAATCAACAATTATTCTTTCCTCACTCTCCATCTTAATTCATTCTCTCTCTCGCTCTTGTCACCATTAATTTGTCTATGGACAGTTAATATCATCTCACATGACCTGGTCATATTAAATGAGAAATGAGAGGATCCATTTCCCGTTGTCAATAGATATGCTAAACAATTTTGAGAGGCCTGCACAGATATTTTCTGATCATGGTGGCCTTGTAAGGTAAATTCAGGGAGCTCAATGTATCAATATCATTTGTTTATGATGTGAGCGCGTGACAAATGTTTTGGTTCTCAAGGATTATTTAATGGTTTTGGATTGGAAGTTCTGGTGTTTGGGCTAGCTCCAGCAGAAGGAAGTGGGAGAGAGAGACATTGCAGATCTACACTCAGAGAGCATAGCATAGCATAGCATATCAATGTTCCAGATCCACCCACCAAGTTGATTAGCTGGAGTTCTAAAAAGATACCAAAGTTGGCTAGAAATTGTGAAAGAGAGAGATTATCTGCAAGAATTAGAAGCCCAGAAAAATGTAAACGGGACAATGCGCAAAAAAAGAAGCCCAGAACCGGAAACAAGAAACAACCAAGAGTTTTAGTTCAAATTGAGACATTTTCAGATTCCAGTCACTGCGTCAGTTCTCATAAAACTGGATAAGTCACGTGACATGAGTCAACTCAAAATCAGCCGATCACAATATTCATACTGGCCTGATACATAACCGAGTTACATGCTGCTCAAATTGGTCAAGATAATACCTGTTCACCAGTTTGCTGGTCTGGGCCAAGTTTTGTAACATTATGTGATTTAATTGCATCATCATTTGTAAAAAAAATTAGTATGAAAATCATATTCTATTAAGATGGAATGCAACATTACAAGTAAAGATTGATGTCTAAAATGAACTAAAAAGAAATAACATAACAAAGTAAACAAACAAAAAAGAAAAAGGAATAAACTCACCGTAGGTCCCAAAACTTAAGGCCTTCATGTCCAGCGGTTACTATTATATTAGAACTCTCTGGATCACTGAAATATTATAACAAATCACATATCCCATTCAACATTATGAAGGTAAAAGGATAAACAAAGGACGTAAATACAGATGAATTTAGATGTGATATTTGCCGATGTAAGAAACTAATGTCTTGTTTATTGTAGCAATCTTCATGAAGAAAACAAGGGTACATGTATACACCATGGAAAAAAATGATTGACTTGCAAATTATGTACAGACACAAATGATGCTATTTTTATTACTTTTTAATAGGAAAGAGTTTGATTAAGAAGGAAAGAAGGCAGTCACATGAATGAGAATTGATATCCTCTGTGTAAGATAACACAAAAGAGGAATAAATCAATCTCTACAATGATTTCAAAAGCACACAAATACACGTATTAAGGAAATAAGTTTTACAAATTTTCTGAAAGACTCGATTAGATTAGGTTGTAGCTGGCGTATCTATTACTATTAGAGTAATTTTATTCAACAAAGGGGTAAGACAGAGAAGCAAAAATCATAAATACATGCAGAATAATTCTTTATAATCTACACAGAATTTAATTCTTCCAAATTCCTATAAAGATATACAATAAAAGCTATAGATTCTATACAATCAACCGTTGTGCCACGGCTGAGAAATTTCAATCATTACTAACCCTTCAAATGGAGCCCAGGCAACCGTTCTAATAGGAACTGTATCCCCACCGAAACAAAGCACAGGCTTTGTATCTGCAGATGAACAAATGAGACAATAAACAACAAAGTATATCTAGTATTATTTCTCAACACAGCTTCCTTCCCTAACAACCAAATAGGTAAACATGAGACATACATCAGGTAACAAAATATTACCATCACATTTAGAAGAAGCATTTGCAGAGAATTTCCACAAAGCAACCTAAATATAAAGCAAATTACATTAGTACTGATATATATTGTGAAAAAAGATTTCAGATGACAATATACTGGTATTTTAACTAAACAATGAAATGAGAACATAATAAATTATAGATGCACAAATATTACAGAAAGATGAAGGAAAGGGGATAAGAATTAAGAAAAAAAAATTAAAATGCATTATCCCTTTTCCCTCGTAATCAAACTTCATGGGCAAATATATTTCTGAATTAAAGCAAGGTAAAGTTCAATTTAGAAAAGGCAAAGCACAGAAAATTGAAGAACATTTAGTGAATATTATACCGTTCCATCATGGCAGCCAGCAAGTAGATAGTCATGAGAGGGCGTAACTGACCACTCCACTGTTAGTGGGATGCTGTGAGATAAAACAATGGAGTAAATAAAAAAGCATCATGTAAATTCAATAACATTCTGCAGCTGCATCAATTAAACCAGCAGAAACCAATAAGTCAATAACACTATTCCAATAATCCAATGAGCCACCTTTTTCTAGTGATTCCAGCTTTTAACATCTAATGAAGAGCAGAGGATTAAAAATAGTATAAAGAACCAATTCAATCCAAAAGCTTAAGTTGTTAGATTTGTTGGGTGAGGTTACATTAATGGTTTTATATATTTCTAACACGTCTATTCACACGAAAGCTCATTGGGCTTGAAGGGTGGATGATGCATGAAGTCCAACCTACTTGTGCTAAGAAATTCTACAAAATTAATTATTAAAATGGAGGGCGGTGAGGATCAAACCCGTGACACCAAAACTCTAACACCATGCAAAAAACCAATTCAACCCAAAAGCTTAAGCTGCTAGGTGATGTCAAATAGCAAGTTTTAATTCAGTAAAAAGAGTCTTAATATATCAGTTCTTTTAAAATGCACAAGTATTTCCCTCCCTCCTATCCTCATTTTTTTTTTTTAATTTTTATAACAAGTTATTTTAAAATGCATATTTTAAAACATATATAGGGATGTAAATTGGTCACGCACATTGGAGTTTTTCAACCCAAACCTAAACAACATCACACCAACCACAACAGGAATAATATTACTTTACCTGAATGCAAATATCCAAATACTTCATCCAAAAAAATCACACATACACAATCAGAACCTGAATTAGAGTCCCATTATTTATAAATAACATTGTAGTCAAATTTATATTATGAAAAATAAGAGGGTTATTTTTTCAAAAAACAAAACATATGATGAGTTCATAAGTTTTTATTGAGTTTAAATAAAATAACAATATTACTGTTGGACTTGGTTCATTTAAATTTGCTTTAAGAGTAAACTAATGAAAATTAAGCATTAAGAAAGCATGCACTTATGACCAAAAGTAATATATTTTAATTTTATAAAATAATTTGTAATTGATAATTCCAGATATATAGGATATGTTTAAAAAATTAAAACTAAAATCACAAAATAAATCTAATTAAAATGAAATGTTTGAAAAATTTTAGTAAATATTTGTGTATGCAACAATAAGTACTTTTGATAAACTGGGTTCATTTATTTATTTTAAATTGTGTTTACTTCAAATTTGTTTATCTAATTATTAAACAAACATAAATGAATTTAATTTAAATTTCTCTCTGAATTTTTTTCTTCAGCGATTGAATTTGTTCATGATTTATTTAAAAAAAAAATAAAAAAAATAGATGGGTTTAAAGTCCACACAAGAAGTTTGGAAGCCACCACGCTTCAACCTTGAACATTTAAATACGGGCTCCAATTTTATAAAGCGTGGATCAGTGCCTTCTTTATGCATATAAATTGCTCTCAATACATGAGGAAGAGGAACCTCCCACCTGCAATTGACGAGTATAATGAAGCAACAACAAAAGCAATCTCTTCTAAGTCACAATGTTTTTCAAAAGTCAAAACCACTGATACTAGATAAAAGAAACTCACTTTTGTGGAGAATAATTAATCAATTTATCATTCAAAAGGAACAATTTTTATCAATCTATCAGTGGCCTCTCTACTATAAATAATTCCTTAGAAACATTGAAGAACAATTCTATGGAATATCTACAGCCAGTAGTGAAATTTATGATAAAGTTAGAAAGAACAGTATCATTTGAAATTACACAAGATATTATTAAGTTAATAGTGTGCCCATGTGTGCTTGCATGCATGGCCTGTCCCAAGCAAAGATAAAGGAGGAGGGTTGGCGTCAGGTGTTGCGAACCGGCCGTAAAAAACAACTATATTTTTATGTGATGAACCTATATGATTTTTCGTTGGGGCGTACCCTTCATAGCGACGAGTTGCATCGGGCCCCGGGTGTAGCGAAAAATGGGTTAGGGTCCTTGCCACGAGGCAAGGCGCTGCATCGGGCCCGGGGTGTAGTGAAAAGTGGGTTAGGGTCCTTGCCCCAAGGCAAGGCGCCAGGTCTTCACCCGGATTTAGTGAGAAGTATGCCAGGGTCCCAACACGCAGATGGGCGAGCGTGGCGGGCAAGCACAGCCCAAGGGTTAAGGATAAGATTGGGCATCTGGAACATAGGAACCTTAAAGGGTAAATTGAGGGAGTTGGCAGATGTTTTTGCTAGAAGGAAAGTGAATATTGTTTGTTTGCAAGAAACTAAGTGGACTGGAGAAAAGGCCAAGGAAGTGGATGGAACTGGTTTCAAGTTATGGTACACAGGTACTAACAAGAGTCGAAATGGTGTTGGAATTATGATCGATAAAAGTTTCAGAGATAAAGTTGTGGACGTCAAAATGAAAGGCGACAGGATTATTCTGGTTAAGCTTGTTGTGGGTGATTTAATCCTGAATATCCTTAGTGTGTATGCACCCCAAGTTGGATTGCAACCAACTGATAAAAGCCAATTTTGGGAAGACTTGGAGGAGGTTTTGAGGGGAATACCTCGAGAGGAGAAAATTTTCTTAGGAGGAGATCTAAATGGTCATGTTGGTAAAAGCAATAGAGGTTTTGATAGAATCCATGGAGGTTTTGGTTATGAGACGAGAAACGAGACTGGAGAAGATATCTTGAATGTTGCACTAGCCTACGATTTGATGTTAGTGAACACCTTTTTTCGAAAAAGGGAGTCACACCTAATCACTTATCATAGTGGCCAAAATCGTAGTCAGATTGATTTCTTTCTGGCTAGAAGAGAAGATAGAACTTCTTGTGTCGACTGTAAGGTCTACCCTGGAGAGTGTGTAGCTACGCAACATAAGCTGGTAGTCTTGGATGTTCGATTCAACAAAGTATTTACAATGAAGAAGAGGGCTCATAACCCAAGGATAAGGTGGTGGAAGCTTAAGGGGGGAAAAAAGAGAGAGTTCAATGAAAGAATGTTGCACGACGGACCCTGGGAGTTTGATGGAGAAGTAAATGCAATATGGAATGAGATGGCTAAGTGTATTCAAAATTTGGGAAGGAGGGTGGTGGGAGAAAGTAAAGGAAATGGATTTCATACAAAGGAAACATGGTGGTGGAATGGAGAGGTGCAAGAGGCAACTAAACATAAGAAGGAATGCTTTAGATCTTTGCATAAAAGTCTCAGTGAAGAGAACTTGCAAAAGTTTAGATTGGCGAGAAAAAATGCAAAGAAAGCAGTGCGAGAAGCTAGAGGCAAGGTTTTCGACGAGTTGTATAAAAATCTTGGGAGCAAGGATGGTGAAAGAGGTATTTATAAACTTGCAAAGATAAGGGATAAGAAAAGTAAAGACCTCACCCAAGTTAGATGCATCAAGGATGAAAATCAAAAACTTCTGGTGAGAGATGAAGATGTAAATGAAAGATGGTTGAACTACTTCAACAAGCTGTTTAATGGGGATGGAGATACAAGCGAGGTGGACTTGGAGGACGCGTATGATGATATGAATAGAAGATTTGTACGCAGAATTAATACACATGAAGTTAAGGAGGCTTTAAAGAAGATGAAGACTAATAAAGTCTTGGGGCCTGATGGTGTCCCCATTGAAGTGTGGAGAGGCCTAAGGGATGTGGCAATAAAATGGTTGACCAATCTTTTCAATAAGATTCTCCAGACAAATAAGATGCCTGATGGTTGGAGGAAAAGTATGATTGTGCCTATCTACAAAAACAAGGGAGATATACAGAATTGTTCAAACTATAGAGGCATTAAGCTAATAAGCCATACTATGAAGTTGTGGAAAAGGGTTATTGAACATCGCTTGAGGAGAGATACCAAGGTTTCTGTAAATCAATTTGGATTTATGCCAGGAAGATGTACCATGGAAGCCATTTTCTTGATGCAACAACTTATGGAAAGATACCAAGAAAAGAAGAAGGACTTGCATATGGTGTTCATAGACCTTGAGAAAGCATACGATAGGGTTCAGTTGAATATCATAGATATAAGAGGAAATGATAGTAATCCTTCTTGTATTAAACTACACAACATTGGTGCTATTATATAGCAAACCAATTGAAGAATACAAAGAGACACACTCAATGTGGGACTTCTACACTATTAACACTAACACTCTTAACACTCCCCCTCAAGCTGTAGCATATAGATCATATGCTACAAGCTTGATACATAAATAATACTCCCATTAAGAACCAAAAACAACAATGCTACATCAACGAAATGAAATGACTAAGTACAACAAATCAACTGGAATGACCATCAGTCTGAAGAGCTGATAAAGAGACAGTGTTGGAATGGACATCAGAGCATGGATGGTGTCGGAATTATCATCGGCAAGACAACTGAGCTGACCAGGACATCAGCATCAAGATCCCTCTCAGACATTTCATTTAACAGTTGGTGAGCAGCCGTGGTTTCCCCTTGACTATGCTACAAGCTTATTACAAGAAAGACCAAGTAACATAACATCAAAATAAATCTCCTAAATGAGAAACCAAAAATCAACAATGTGCTAAAAATGGCGTCGAAATGAACATCAACATGGAAGATGCCGGAATGATCATCGGCAAAGACAATTGTGCTGGAATCATGGTTGTTGAATCGCAATACGTATCGTGAATCGTTCGGCTGTTTTTTTGTATCGTGAATCGTATCGAATCGTAAGATTCAGAAACAAATTAAAAATAACTTAAAAATATATAATATCATATAAATCCAAATTAAAAAAAATCTAAATACCAAAATCCATAAGTAACCAAATCTAAAACCAGTTATTTCTCATATTCATTAAATTTCAAGACTAATATTATCACTACTATCACTATCAGGATCTAGTATTGACATATCTAGTCCTTCATCCTCTCCATTAGTAGAGTCATCTGACTCATCTCCCATATCTTGTTCAATAATTTGAGATCCTTTTCTGTTATCATTCCTGTTGACATCCTCTTGTATTAAGATGCCTTTGCCTTTATCATTCCTATCATCTTGAAGATTTCGAGGACCTAAAAAAAAAAATATACATAATGTAAATAAATATTACATAAGGTGTTTGATTAAAAGAAATATTATATATGCAAATATACCTCTCTTTCTCTTTTTGCTTTGGTCTCCTTCATCAACGTTGAAGTACTCATGAACATCCATCCAAGATTCCTCATCCATTAGGCAAGGCTCCTCTTGCTCAGTAATCCATTCCTCGTCAGAATCTAAATCTGATAAGCAGATAGGATCATATGTGCCTCCTTTTTCCTCCCTTTGTTTTTGCCTAATTTCAAGTTGAAGGTTGTATTTAACAAACACAAGAGCATTCAACCTTTGTTGCTCTAAACGGTTTCTTCTCTTTGAGTGAATTTGATCAAACACACTCCAATTTCTCTCGCACCCTGTAGCACTGCAAGTGAGGCTTAGGATACGAATAGCTATTGTTTGCAGCTCTTTGCAGTCGTCTCCAAAACTATTCCACCATAAAGCTAGCAAAAAAAAAAGTAATTGATAAATAAATATTTGGTTAATGACTTAATTTTTAATTTTAAAAATATCAAAACATAATTTAATCAATACACAAAATTCGATGATTACCAGGTTGCTTCCTAGCTCTAGTTGCAATTGCTAAACTATTTCCAAAGAGTCCTTCAGCCCTGTCAAATTTCTCAATTTGGGAATCAATTGTGATCCTTGTTTCAATATCAGGACACATCTTCTCCAATGTCTTCCACAAGCCAGTTTTAACCTCACGATCTGGGTTGAACTTTGTGTCATAGTGGAACCTATATAATTATTATAAATTTAGAATAAGGCTTAATAATAAGTCAAATATAAAATATAAAGAATTTTATATAAAATAAATAAATATAAAGAACCTATACTTACTTTGGATTAAGAAAATAGGCGGCTGCATGAAGAGGCCTATGAAGTTGTAAATCCCAACGCTTGTCAATGATTTCCCATACATCCTTATATCTCTTTTCCTCATGATTAAAACTCTTTGCTATTTCTTCCTTTGCTCTATCCATAGCCTCATAAATGTATCCCATTGCAGGTTTTGAATCACCATCCACAAGTCTAAGAACTTTCACAAGAGGAGACACAATTTTCAAGCAATAATGTATTGATTTCCAAAACCTTTTATCAGCCAAAACAACATTTTCTGCAAATTTGGCTTCCGGCCTAGAGCAATAAGCACTATTAACCCATTTTTCAGATGTAAACAGAGATTGAAGTGCAGTCTTTTGTTTCAAAATTGACTGCATTGTCAAATATGATGTAGCAAACCTTGTTATTGCAGGCCTAGCTAACTCTCTACCTTTGAAAAGGTTCTATACAAATTCAACACCCATGTGTGCCTATAAATGAAAGTTGTAATTTTTTTTGCTTTCCAAATGGTATTATAGAACACTGTAATGCCACCAATATCTTCCAAAATCAAATCAAGACAATGGGCTGCACAGGGTGACCAAAAGAGTTGCTTTCTTTTATCCATCAACTTTTGTCCAGCAGATACAAGGGCTGAAGCACTATCTGTCACTACTTGAACGACATTCTCTTCTCCAATTTCTATCACCATCTCATCAAGTAATTCAAACATTTTTTCAGCATCTTTAATAAAGCTGCTTGTATCAACAGATTTTATAAAAACAGTCCCTCTAGGACTATTAACAAGAAAATTAGTAAGAGATCTACCCTTTCCATCAGTCCATCCATCTGACATCAATGTACAACCAGTTTTCTTCCATTCCAACTTATATTTATCCAAAATAGTATGGACAAGATCAACTTCTTTCTTCAAATATGACACCCTCACTTCATGATAAGTTGGTGGTTTTAAGCCTCTACCATATTCACTAATAGACTTCACCATATTAATAAATAGTGGACTCTTAACTAAATTAAATGGCAATGCATTGCCATATATGCATCTACAAATATCTCGAACCACCAAATCTCTATCCTTCACCATTGAATTTATAGTTTGTTGTTTCATAGCAGATGAGCCACTTCCACTTTTTCCTTTTATCATAAAACTATCCATGCTCCCTTTTTTTTGTGAATCTTTATCATCGAAGCACTCTAGTTCATCATCATCTCTTGCATCCTCTAATATTTTTTTAAATAGATCCCTTATCTCTTCCGGCACTTGTTGGCATGGAGCAACTTCTTTGTGTGTTCCAGCTAGATGGTGCTTCATTCTAAATGTTCCTCCCCACATTGTTTTGGGACAATAATTACATTTAACATTCAATCTATTCGCAAGGGATTTACAATGATCCCAAGTTATATCCTTCTGTTTTTGGGATTTCTTCTTTGGAGCCATTTTTATTATTTCTATTACTGTAAAAGAGAAAAAAAAAATCAAAGGCAAAAAAATTAGGTAGGTCCATAGGTGTCTTCAGCTAATGCACTAATACTCAATTAAATTTATTCACTATTTAAATGAAAAAGGAAATAGCACTTTCATAGGCAGCACTAGGCAATAGCAGTTTCATTTGAGCAATAGGCAATAGCACTTTCACTTTCAACATGACAGTGACACATACACAAAAAAGCTGAGAACGCACTGTAGCTTGTTTATAATATTATAAGACACATACACAAAAAGCTGAGAAAGCAATAGGCAATAGTACGTGTCTTATAAATAGAAGCAATAATCTATTTATAAGACACATCCTCACATGCATTTTAAATTGAGAACGCACTGCAGCTTGTTTATAATATTATAATAATATATTAATATAATGTATCCTCTGATCCTCTCTTTTCAATTTACAATCACAAACGGACAAACCCATTTCAAAAATAGTACCCGTCTATTTCAAAAAAAAAAAATAGTACCCGTAAGTCTTTTGTGCGTCTTCTTCTTCTTCTACACGCTCTTCTCCTCTGCAAGTCTTCTTCTACACAGAGTCTCTCCTCTGAAATTTTTGTTTCGTTGCTTCTTCTACAATTTGCAAGGCGTTTTCTCCTCTGAAAGTCTCTCCTCTCAGTCCTATACAAATTCTGTATCGTTCGTTGCTTCTTGTTTCCTTTTGTTTTTTAAATGGGATTTTGAATCCCTGATTTTTCTGAAGCAACCTTTCATATAACAACCCGATCCAAGCGACTGTTGAGTGTTTTTTTTTAATTTTTTTTTTATATTTTGAATCGCAAATGTAATTTCGATTCACGATTCAGTTTTGAATCGTTCGATTCTACGATTCATGCTAACGATTCATGCCAAAATCGATTCACCATTGCGATCCATATCGTTCTGAAACTGTATCGTATCATATCGCACGATACGTATCGCGTATCGTGCGATACTAACAACCATGGCTGGAATGACCATCAGCAACATGGACGGTGCTCCCCCTCAAGAGGAACTTCTAAACAGTGCCGGAATTATCATCGGCAAAGACAATTGCGCTGGAATGACCATCAGCAACATGGACAGTGCTCCCCCTCAAGAGGAACTTCTAAACTGTGCCGGAACTATCATCGGCAAAGACAATTGTGTTGGAATGACCATCAACAACATGGACAGTGCTCCCCCTTAAAAGGAACTTCTAAACAGTGCCGGAATTATCATCGGCAAAGACAATTGTGCTGGAATGACCATCAGAAAAGTCACCGGAAAAGTTGCCGGAGACGGCTGTCAACGGTGGACGACGCGGTCAACGGTGGTCGGTCAACGACAACGGTGGTCAACCCAACAACTTCCCAAGGATCATTCTTTTCTGATGTGACAGATCAGTCTAAGCTGCAGTTACAGAGCATACTAAGAAAAAACCCGAAAAAGAAATAGCAACGGGAATCCCTCAAGGAGGGTGATATCTCTCTATAACCATATTGAAATTATGGAAAATAGAACTAAGTTAAACGGATTAAGATTCCTCTTATTAGGCTCTAGATACCAAGTTGAATATCATAGATATAAGAGGAAATGATAGTAATCCTTGTTGTATTAAACTACACAACATTGGTGCTATTATATAGCAAACCAATTGAAGAATACAAAGAGACACACTCAATGTGGGACTTCTACACTATTAACACTAACACTCTTAACAGGTTCCAAGGAAAGTTTTATGGTGGGTTCTGGAAAAGAAAAAGGTTCCATCAAAGTATGTAAAGACAATCCAGGATATGTATGATGGGGCTACTACATGTGTAAAAGCTTGTAACAAAACATCAAGTTATTTTCCTATCACGGTTGGTGTACACCAAGGGCCGGCTCTAAGTCCTTATCTCTTTGCCTTAGTTATGGATGAACTAACAAAAGATATTCAAGAGGAAGTGCCATGGTGTATGCTTTTTGCAGACGATATTGTGCTTATTGATGAGAGCAAGGAGGGTGTTAATAGAAAACTTGAATTGTGGAGAAGCACATTGAAATCCAAAGGATTCACATTAAGTCGAAGCAAGACTGAGTATCTGAAGTGTGAGTTTTCTCTGGTACGAGATGGGGACCAAGAGCCCGTGCGTTTAAGTGGTCAAGAGGTACCCAAAAAAGATGCTTTTAAATACTTGGGCTCCATTTTACAAAAAGGTGGAGAGATTGATGTGGATGTAAATCACAGAATCAAAGCAGGGTGGATGAAATGGCGTAGTGCATCTGGGTTTTTGTGTGACCGCAAAATCCCCCTTAAGTTAAAAGGAAAATTCTATAAAACGGCAGTAAGACCGGCAATGATATATGGAGCGGAATGCTGGCCAGCACATAGGCAACATGAGCATAAGATGGGAGTAGCAGAGATGAGGATGTTAAGGTGGATGTGTGGTTACACAAGGATAGATAAGATAAAAAATGAAGATATTCGACGAAAGGTCGGAGTAGTACCGGTAGCCGAGAAGATGAGAGAACATAGATTGAGGTGGTTTGGGCACGTGATGAGAAGGCCCCTCGATGCTCTTGTAAGAACAGAAGTTTGTTACCAAGAGCTCAACACAAAAAGAGGCAGAGGTCGGCTGAAACTTACTTGGGAAAGGTAGTAAAACAAGATTTAATGGAGTGGGATATAGATTGATGGACGGTATGTCTTAGAACGGAATGGAGAAAAACTATAAGTATGGTGGATGGTTAGACCCGTTGTTATTCCTATGTTCCAGATGGTCCCTTTTTAGTCTTTTTCCCCTTCATTTCCCCCACTTCTTCTTGTCCCTTTCTTTTTTACTTTTATTTATTTATATATACTGTTGAGATATAGTCCCACAGACTTTGGGCACTCCCACCCTTTGACAAATAGAGATGCCCTGTCTAGATTGCGCCACCTCAATTCCCAAGAAGTAACGCAGCTTCCCAAGGTCCTTTGTTTGAAATGTACTGAATAAATGCTGCTTTAACTGACAAATTCCGTCTTGATCACTTCCGGTGAGAATGATGTCGTCAACATAGACTAATAAATAGATGCACTTGTCAGGAGATGTAATCCTATAAAATACAGAATGATCAACTTTACTGCGGAATAAGCCAAACGCCTGAACAGCAGAACTGAAGCGACTGAACCATGCTCGAGGAGACTGCTTGAGACCATATAAGGGTTTTCGAAGACGACACACTTTACCAGACTCCCCCTGAGCAACAAAACCAGGTGGTTGCTCCATGTAAACTTCCTCTTGCAAATCACCATGAAGAAAGGCATTTTTGATGTCAAGCTGAAGGAGTGGCCAGTGACGAACAGCAGCAAGGGCAAGAAATAGACGGACTGACGCCATCTTAGCAACCGGAGAGAATGTATCGCCATAATCAAGGTCAAAGATTTGAGTAAAACCCTTGGCAACGAGGCGAGCCTTGAGTCGATCAACATGACCATCAGGTCCAACTTTTAGAGTAAACACCCAGCGACAACCAACTATAGACTTCTCTGGAGGAGCAGAAACAAGGTCCCAAGTGCCATTGGAATGAAGTGCAGTCATCTCATCAAGCATCGCTTGGCGCCACCCTGGATGGGAAAGTACTTCACATGTAGTTTTAGGAATAGAAATAGAAGAAAGACTAGAAACAAAGGTGAAATGAGGTGAAGAAAGACGGTCATAGCTCAAAAAGGTATAAAGAGGATAAGGGTTATGAATAGTACGTGTACCTTTTCTTTGAGCAATAGGAAGAGCCTCTGGTGAAGGATCCGGAGGGGAAGAATCAACTGCAGGGGGCAATGAGTCATCAGGAGTCGAGTCGACAGGAGGCACAGTTTTACGACGCTAATAAGTGAGAAGTGGACGGTCCGCAGGTATTGAAGCAGAAGGTTGCTTATCTGGAATAGGAGTACCTACAGCTGGCAAAGACAAGTCAAGAAAAGGGACAGAAAGAACATAATCTACCTGTGACAACTGAGATAGGATAGAATGAAAGGGTTGTTGATCGAGGAAAGTGACATCAGCGGAAAATAAGTAACGCTTAAGATCTGGAGAATAACAACGATAACCCTTTTGAAGACGAGAATAACCAAGAAAAATACATTTAAAATCTTTGGATGTTAACTTGTCCTTACCAGGGGTGAGATCATGAACAAAACAGGTACAACCAAAGACATGTGGGGATAGAGGATAGAGAGGGACATCTGGAAGCAATAAGTGATAAGGAATTTCATTATCAAGCACAGATGAAGGCATACGGTTGATGAGAAAAGAAGAGGCAAGGACTGCATCGGCCCAGAAGTGAAGAGGAACATGCATGTGAAGAAGAAGAGTCCGTGCAGTCTCAATGAGGTGTCTATTCTTACGTTCAGCTACTCCATTTTGTTGTGGAGTGTGAGGACAAGTAGTTTGGTGTAAAGTACCCTGTTTGGCTAAGAAATTAGAAAAGTCCACAGAAACATATTCCTTAGCATTATCACTACGTAAAATACGAATAGAGGCACCAAATTGAGTATGAATTTCAGCAGAAAATTTTTTATAAATAGAAAACAACTCAGAACGGTTTTTCATTAAATAGATCCAAGTACAACGAGAAAAATCATCAATAAAGGTAACAAAATACCGAAAACCTAAAACAGACACACTACGACTAGGACCCTAAATATCTGAATGAATAATTGAAAAAGGAGCATCAGCTCGTTTATTGACTCGATTAGCGAAGGAGGAGCGTATGTGCTTTCCTTGCTGACATGACTGACAATCTAAAGTCTGAAGACCGGACAAAAGAGGAACCATCTTCTGCAATTTGGAAAGACTAGGATGCCCGAGGCGACTGTAGATGAGTTGTGGAGATTCTGTGAGAGAACAAGCAATGGAAGGACTCGGCACAACCAGGTAGAACAGTCCCCGTGACTCACGGCCCACTCCAATCGTCTTCCCCGTACCCGGGTCCTGCACAGAAACAGAATGATTTGAGAAGGTGACAGTACAGTTAAGAGAGTTGATCAATTTACTAACAGATATTAAATTGTAAGGGATATTAGGAATGTAATAGACAGATGTCAAGGTCAATGAGGAGGTTGGACATATTTGTCCAATTCCATGAACAGGAGCCTTAGTACCATCAGCAAGGGTAAAAGAGGGTAAGTTAGCAGAATATGTAAGGGATGAAAAGAGTTCCTTATTACCACAGAGGTGATCAGCAGCACCTGAGTCAAATATCCAAGGGCCAAGTGATGCAGAATGAGAAACACAAGCAACGGGATTACCAGTTTCTGAAGCAGATGCCTGAGACTGAGGAGTGATCTTTCTGAGAAGAGTCTGGAATGTTGCATAGTCTTCAGATGAGAGAGAGACTGTACTATTTGAAGCAGAATCCGATTGAGCTATATTAGCAGCATAAGAAGGTCGCAGGTGAGGGTACTTTGTGTAGCAACGTTCCTCATAATGACCAAGTTGCTGACAGTAATTACAACGAGGTCGCTGACCACGTCCGACTGGGCCTCCTGTGCCACGTCTTCCTGGGGCTCCTGGACCACGTCCCCCCAGGCCTTTACCACGACCACGTCCACCTCCAATGTTTCCGCGAAAGTCAGTACGGAAAACTAGAGCAGTAAAATCAATAGCAGAAGCAGATGCAAGAGCAGATTTCTTATTCAGATTCAGAAGACGCTGATACGTCATTGAAAGATCAGGCTCCCCACTAGTCAAGATAGTATCCCGGACATTATCATATTCTTCAGGGAGGCCAGACAGTGTGGCAACCATAAAGAGGTGTTCCACCTGTTTCCGATATGCAGTAGCATCAGTAAGGTAAGGCAACATATCCAAATATGCCTGCATCAAAGATCGACTCTTGCCAACATATGTTTCCATCTGAATGTCGGATGATTTGCTCAGTTCCATAAACTGAGAGATGATGACGCAGAGCTGCTGAATATCATTAGTGTAGAGGGTTTTTGCTTCCTGCCACACTTCAGTACAAGTTTGAAACGAATAGAAGATGTCCAAGACAACTGGATCAATAGATTGCCAGAGGATGCTCAGAAGCTGGTTGTCGATCTTTTCCCAATCAGACTTTTCCTCCTTAGGGACATCAGTAAACTTAGTCGTGAGGTGGCTCCCATGTCCTTGGCCAAAGAACCAAACTCGAACAGAGGTGGCCCAGTTCATGTAATTAACAGAACCCTTTAATTTTGAAGAATTAATGGACCCAACATTGGTAGAGATGATATTGGGAGAATTCTTGACAGGAGGAGGTGGAGAATTGACCTCCGAATGAATAGAACCATCTGCTGCCATAATAAGAAATCAGAAAGATATTAACCGAGTAAATAGGAACGAACCTGATCACCGATCAAGAAGGGGTGCGCGCAAAAAGTCAGACCCACACCAAAACAACTACAGATCCAGAAAGAGCAGGAGAAGGCGAGCTTCTCTATCCAAGACCGGCCGGAAAAAGCCGCATGGCTCACGCGCCGGCAGAAGGTGGCGCGTGAAGCCCACGCGCAGGGAAGACAGGTGGCGCGTGAGAGCGCGTGGGAGCTCCGATGGTGGTCGGACCTCCACAGACCTGGTCGCCGGGAAGAGACAGTCCTGATCGCATGAAGTTAGGTCGGAAAAGTCGCCGGAAAATATCTCCGGTGGCCTGAACAGTGATTCCGGTGGCGGCGGGTGGTTCCGGTGGCCGTCGGCGGTGCTAACGCGTTTGGAAACAATACTCAGAGGCTGTTTACAGCCCTAGATGGCTTGCCGGAAAGACGCTCGGCAAGAAAAAGGACTCCTAAGCAGTGGGCTTAGGTTTTAAAGCAAGAACAAGGTTTCTAAGCGGAAGCGAGGGTCCCCAGAACGAACAAGCTCTGGTACCAACTGGGCTTTCTTACATGGTATCAGAGCCTCGCCGCCCCCTACTTTGTCTTGTGGACTTTCTTAGCACAGGTAGGCTGGGCCTGTTGCATCTTCCACTCTTCAAGCCCAATGGGCTCTCGTGTGAGGGGGCGTGTTGAGATATATAGTCCCACAGGCTTTGGGCACTCCCACCCTTTGAGCTAGCTCTTAGGCTGGTGACCTCAAGGTTCTTTACATATATATATTTTTTTTTTTTTTTTTTATCTTTTTCAACCATTTTGTATCTTTCATGTGGGTTCATCTACCACCAACCCCAATTAATTTGGGATAAAGGTGATGTTGATGTTGATGTTGATTATTAAGTTAATAGTGAGTGACATTCTGTTATAAAAAGAAAAATACTGTCCTTAGAGGAAAAATGTTGATCTCAGAAAGAGTAGAATTAGAAACCCACAAAGCCTACTGCCTGCCCATTCCATTCATCCTGCTCTTGTGAGTAACATAAATCTCTCCTGGTTTTTTTTCCCCACAAAAAAATCAGACTAGATCATTCTTGTTTCAAACTGATTATTGTTCTACGGCCAATTACGACTAAAGACCAAGATTTGTTGTTAAATGTTTGCACAGATAAAATTAAACTGAAAGACAAATAGAAAGTGTACTAACTACTGACTATATATTTACTGATGTGATTTTTTATTTTTTTTTGGTGAGGTACTGATGTGATTTTACTTCAGCATTTAGAATAAACTTTGTAACTATATACAATATAAATACCTGAATAACAAACTAGATACAAGTATACAACAAGGAGAAACTTACTACACTAACCACATTATAATCTTTTAGGTTTATTTTATGATAAATTGGCCTGGGAAAACACTTTCTTCTTATGCCCCATAGGTTGTACCACATTTCATTCAAACTAAATCAACTGTCAACCCTAATTTGCTTTTCAAGTAATTGTCCTTTGTCCATTATGTTTCATTCAATTCAGGGGAGCTAGTTATGATACGGTTATTATACTATAATATTTAGAATTGTATTTACTTAAAATATCCAAATTTCTAATACCTGAAAACTAATAAAATATGCCAGTCAGTAGCAACATATAAAAACAGTTAACAAAAATAAATAAAAAGAATCATTTGAAGTATAGCGAGAATGAGGCTTAAGACATCTTACACTTCCAGAGATCCATTGCCCAACAAGACAGCAAGATAGCCCATTCGGTGCTTACATAAGGAATCAGAAATGTTAGTAGGCCGCCATTTCACATCCCATGCCACCTTTCCGTTATGAGCTAGGCATGACACAACTCTTGGCAAAGTAACATCTCCTGGAATAGAACAAGCAGCTGCCTGAGGACCCAATTCTGAGTTACAATGCTTATGATTTTGTGCCTCATTCTCACCCTGTATCAATAATGGCTGACTAATATCTTGGTTATGCTTCCCCTCCCTACTATTAATTTTCAACCTACTCCTTTTAACAAGACGTTTTGGAATAGTATTGCATGCAGAGGCAGCTTTTTTGGCATGCTTTCCCTTTGTAACTGAATATTGTTGCAAAGCATATTCATTGCAATTGCCAGGAGTCCTATCTGGAGAAAGAAATTCAGCTGAATCTTCTGGAACTTGAACTGCAAGAGCTTGCCCAGATTGGTTCTCACATTTTGGATCAGCCGATGTTAGTTCATCTGAATTCTTTTTAGGTCTTCGTCTAGGTCTCTTTCCATTGCAATTACCATGAGCCACATCTGGACAAATAAATTCAGCTGAATCTTCTGGAACTTGAACAAGAGCTTGCACAGATTGGTTCTCACACTCTGGATAACCTGCTGTTACTTCATTTGAATTCTTTTTAGGTCTTCCTCTAGGTCTCTTTATCAGTGATGATTTTTCATTCAGGGCTTCATTTTTTTTAGGTCTACCTTTTCTCTTGTTTGTAGTAGGAAATATTTCTTCATTCTTTTCAAGATTCCCATCTGGAGCAGTAAACTCAGTAGAATTTTCTGCAACCTGAACAGCAAGAGCTGGCACGTACTGGGTCTCACAGTTCGTATCATCCACTGCTACTAATGTTAGATTCTTTCTTGGTCTTCCTCTAGGCCTCTTTATTTGTGTCGATTTGTCCTTTGTGCCTCTATCTTTGTTAGGTCTTTTTTTTCTCTCCTCTGTGAGAGAAGATACCTCTTCGTCGGGTCCCCGGATATTTAGAAGACACCATATTTGGATGACACCTCTGCCAGTAAGTGAGGCACCCATCTTGTGATAAGAAGAGCCAGGTGGATGAGCAGCAACAGCAATAAACTAAAACAAATATCAGAGAGAAGGTCATTTAATGTACAACTTTTACAAAAAAAAAAAAAAATGTCCATTATTTCCTACTTCCATGCTGGAAGAGTAAAGCTTAGTGTATCATTTCACTACCATACTAACATAAATGTAGACAAACAAATGACAAAGCAACCACAACATTATTCCAAATATATAAAGTAGGTATAATGTAGAACAGTGGAGAACTTTAACATAGGAAGAAGAAAAAAAACCAAAAACCTTCAGATACAAGGCCTAAATCATCATTAAGGAAACTGGGAACCAAACCTGCTCCAATAGCATCAACTCTATCCCCCCCCCCCCCCCCCCCCCACAACAAACACAGTTTTTACTTCACATACAAGGCCTAAATGATGTTGCATGATAAAATAATAATAATAATAATAATAACAACAAAATTACTGTATTTTCCCCTTTCATCCATAAAAAGTCCTAAAATCTAGTTGTTAAGAAACCTTTCACAATCACCATATTGATCCTAAAACTGTTTTTCACAATCAGTAACCTTATCCGGCCAGAACCTTCTCCGCTACTTATAAAAAGACCCCTAACCTTTGACTTCCTACTTTATTGTCACAGTAAAACACTAAAACCCAACCCCATATTATCAGGATAAAAAATAATACCAAAAAAAAAAAAAATTAATACCAAAATTACTATATTTTCCCTTTAGTCCATAATGGTCCTAAAACCAAGTCATTAAGAAACTTTTCACAATCAACGTATTAAAAATATGTTCACCAGGAAAAAAAAAATTCCCATAAAACCCCGATAAGCAAAGGTAGGGGTGAGGGAAATCCTTATACACAATTTTTTCCTTGTATTTTTGCAAAGAGATTGTTTCCTTAGATTCAAATCAGTGACCTATCGTGCACAAAGGATCAATTGTATCACTGTTCAGGCTCACCCTCAAATTTGTTTACCATTAGATTTAAGAGAGAGAAGAGAAAAAAGGAATCTTATAGTTGTACTGCCCATAGCTTCTGCTGCTATTTTGTTAAAACTTAGTTACATCTTTGATGTCAAGCTCCAATATTTTCAGAGCCTAGTTCAACCCTAAAAGGCAAGTTTCTTAACTTCTCCAACCTTACCTCCCCATGAAACTTCAAATAGGCTATCAACCTTAACATTTGAGATATCAGAGCCGTCAAACAGACAGATTCACCATTTAGATTGCATTAACTTTAAAAATTTCCCATAACAATAAAAATAATCAACAGCAAGGCTCAATAGATGTCTTAAAGGAAGAGAGAAACAAAATACCTTACATTCAATTGAACAATCAGGCTTTTCGTGTACCCGAGGACACCAATCTAAAGCCCATACAGGACCTCCAGCATTCATCACAAAATCTCTGCTACAACAAGACTTAAGTATTAAGCCAAGTTAAATAATAAGTAGAGATGGAATACTTTAATTTATCAGAAAGTTCAGATATAAGTGTTAAATGATTGATACAAACATGCACTATAAGTAAAACTCCATAGGAATGTCATTGAATAAACCAACACAAGTTCCTAATATCTTAGCCATACCTAGATTCCCGAGAATTGGCATCCCCAAGTTGATCCTCCCATCGCATATTATGCTAAGAAAAACACACACAATGATAATATTACTTGAATATAAAATAATATGTTGTGTATTAAACTGATACAAAGAGTTACAATATATAGAGACCCTAATGGGCTTAAGTGAGAAGCCCAGACCTAACCTAAATCCTAAATAGGAAAAGAATATTTACAAATAGGAAGGCAATCTATACAAATCTATAAATATTATATTTCCTATTCTAACACTCCCCCTCAAGCTGGTGCGTATATATTGTGAGCACCAAGCTTGTTACAGCCAATTCCAGATCCCAGATACCCCTCTCCTTCCCACGTGGTCCCCTAATACCCTCCTCACTCAATAACTGTATTCTGTTGAGCCACCGAAACCATGCGGGAACCTTCTCCTTCTAACGACCCCCTTGCTGACTCAGCCTGCTCCATTTGGGCCCTGAACCTCCTACGTGAGTATACCTTATGAATTGGGCCCGTATCATGTCCCTAATTCCTACCCACGGGAGGGGCTCCAAAGAGGCTATGACACATAAGTGCATACATTAGTAAGTACGAAAGGAATTCAGCCCAATGAGCTGAATTTCCATTATCAATACAGTCCCTACACCTCCCATCCTATTTCCTTAAGTTCTTAAATTTTTCTAAGAACAACATGCAATGAGTGGAATTCAATTTTCTTATTCTCCTTCATGGAATTTCAGCACAAAATCGAACATGCAGCCCTGAGAAATGAAAAGGACAAACCCCCACTCTTTACCTGAGCTATTCCAGATTCGAGGACTGAGATAAGGAGTAATAATCAACCCCTCATTTGCTACTTCACTCCCAAAAAATGCAAACAGTGAGAAAGTCCGAAGCTTCTAACTCATAAAAGGGACTCTTTCGACAATCAATTAATTCAGTTTCACAGCATACTCTAAATAATATGGAAGACTTATCGAGATTGAAATAGCTTAGAAAGTAAAGAAGAAATGGAGATGAATACCTAGGGTGTGGTCGAAGGAGAGAAGAGAATAGGTAGATGTTGTGGAAGAGCTTAAAGTATATTTTGTTGCCTAGGTTAATCATGGAGACAAGAGGAAATTTCTCATAAAATTTCAATGCAAGGCTGAATGATTGGGTGAGGTGGGTAGTAGAGTTAGGAAGTTGCATCCTACCCATGCACGTTAGATTTCCATCAAGTGGCTAAACAAAAGAGGTGTACTAAAGAAATTATGATTATTCACACATATAGCCTTAATCTTAGGAGCAAGTTTCAAAAATTTTAAAATTTTCCCTTCTTTTTTTTTATGAATTTCTAAATTTGCCCTGAATTTCAGAGAGATTACATTTATGCCCCAAAAATAAATAGATACAGTCTAAATCAGACTTTCTACATTTAGGTGTTATAATTTCCCCCACCTTTTTAAAATTTTGTCCTCAAAATTTCAAATAATCACTCTTGAGAGTGATCTTAAGTCCACTACTTAAAGAATAGTTGTATTCATCACACATTTTATAACTTATGACATACCGTAATTAATCACATAAGCAGTCACTTGTCTGAGTAACACTTGCATGAATAAATACTCAAAATTGCAATTAGTCTTCCTAATCAATATTATTTCTAGAGATTAAACAGTAATTTAGAACATCTATGGTAATTCACATTCAATAGTGGTGTCTCATATCCACATATAGAACCCACATAGCACTAAAGGTTTCTCAACCATAAAAATAGCGTGTTAATAAGTTCCTCTATCCCTCATTTTACTTTTAATGATCCTCAACTATCTTTTAAGTAGACCATATGTTCAAGAGCGAAATAAGAAAAGTAAGTGATATACATAAAACACAGTTGCATACTTGTGATTTCTCCCTAAAGGCAGTAATACATCACATACATATTCATCACAGGTGTACTAATTACCACTTAGAAACAGTCTCATTCGTCAATCCCTACAGACTCATGCATCAATCACATTGGCCTAAGTCATTACAATTACGCCAAAAAAATCAAATCCAAATTCTGATTTTATGTTGTGCAGACATGTAATGTAATATAGGAATTTATTTAAATTCCACTACACATAAATGAGAAGAAGAAAAGGATAATTGAGGTTCCTTATTGTTTACATAATTTCCTGTTTTGATTGTAAGATTAATTCATAATTACTGGCTTCCTTATCCATGTGCCTCCCTTCCTAAATTCTTCTACAATTTTATGGGTCTGATAGTAGGCCAGAATTTCCATGGGACATAATTCAGAGGTGCTTGTACCTTAAGTAAGGAGATGGATTGAGGAAAATCATTTGGGGAACCCCAATAAGCTAATTTAAGACATTTCCAGAATTACATGGTAAAAGGAAGTAAGTAGCACTAACTTTGACAATTAAGAAACTCATGTATTAATTGGAGAATGTCAGCCCGAATGCATTGTAACATCAACCATCTATATCATCATCAAATTAGGAAGCAAGAACAAACATAACAGAACTTTTAACTATATGCATTCATCATTGAGAAACCACGGAAAGATTACTAAGAATCACATGCTTCCCTAATTTTCTAGCACTTGCCAATTAAACCTTTAAAGTCAGCCCCTAACTCTCCTGAAAATATTTATTCTATGCCCCAAACAAAAAAGAGGTTTCAAGTTAATATTGGTATAAGATTAACTACCAGTTCTGATGTTTCCTTCACGATATAGTTACAAGGCTAAACTAACCAAAATTAGAGTGGTAGAGAATAATACGTGTCGTAGTTGACTACACAAGATACAACTCGAAATCAGATCTTGGGTAGTTACATCAAGTGTATAAATAGAATGTAAGTAAACATGCAGATTACATGGTCAAGAACCATTATATAAGGACACACTATATTCTTGCTTTCTTTAAAACCCAACTTATATGCTACTATCACATCAGTCCCTCAAGTCGGCCAAATATTGACTCAAGCTCGATGCATGTAAAAGGCAAGTATATAGATGTTTTAAGTGAAAAAAAATTACACCACCAATCGCAAACTGGGTATTGAGTTGGTCAAGTTAAATCTGTTTTAGGCAGTGACAGTTTGAAAATTCTCAGATTCAAAAGATGACTTGACAGCTTTTGCAGCTACAAGGTTCTTAATATAAACTAGTTAAGGTATTCAGGAATCAGCCAAAGCAAATTTTAAATTCAAGAGTTTGACACTTTTAATGATACATGCGTACTATATTAGCAAGATCAAATGACCAAAATTAAGCAGACTATACAACTATAATGGTACTTGTCAGATGCTCAAGGTCATATATGAATAAAGTTTACAATTACAGGTATTGAAATTCACATTATATACCAGTCAACCAAAATTCCAGCAATTATATATACCTATTAAGGTAAACAGAGTTCGGTATTAATAGCTCAGAAGCACTGCAGCTCAATTCAAGTTATTGGTTTAGGCAGAATCCATAATACTAAGTGAATAGGTAACCTATCAATTACTCATATGATCACGTCTTAAAAAAAAACACAATTACTTGGCCAATCAATATGAAGTTAAGTTAGGTACTATCAGTCCTATTGCATCAACACCTTTCAGGTAGACACAGTTCAATGATACTTCTATCAAATTATAAATCTTTATCACAGCTTGCTTTAATCCGAATATGAGTACTGGAATGGGAAACAAATAAGGAATAATACAATACAAAAGTAACAAACGCTTGTACCTTAGGAACAGTGGCAGACGAAAACTGAGGTAAATTTATGGCACTGTCATTCTTTCCCTCAGAGCTCTCAGGGCTCCCAAGTCCGTAAGCAAACCTAATGCTTCTTGATGGATATTTAAAATCTCTCCATTCTCTGCACATTTAACGTCAACAAAAAATAAAAAAATCAAGTTTTGGTCCTTGGGAACTACTAAAAACTAAATATCCAAGTATATCAGGGCCAGTTTTTAAACATAATGTGTTAGGTAACTACCTAAATTTTTCAAAACTGATTCTGATGAAAAAACAATTTTGACATATATAATATGATAGAAGTTCTTTACCATAGCTTCCATCATTGAACAGATAATAAGCTCAATTTAAAAAAAAAGAAAAAGAAAAAGAAAAAGAAAAAGAAAAATCGTAGTATTTGTTTATACCTTAAGAAAGTGACGGACGAAGATATTCTCTGGATCTCGCTTTGCTCAAATGCAGCGTAGTGTTGTTCTTCCCTGCAGAGTTTGGCAATGGTGTCCATGTCTTGGAAAAAATTCTCAACCGAGAAATCGAACAGAGAAATCCTAACACCGCTACTTGTACTAGCATCACCACCATCGTTTGCGGCAACGACTATTGCAGAATCCTCAGCTGCTTCCACGCCAACTGTCTCGGCCGTTTTCTTCGTCTTATTATTTTTCTTCTTCCCTTTGCATCCAAATAGTTCAGCAATGCATGCGTCCTCATTCGCTTCTTCCATTCCTAAAGGAATTTCGAATATTTGGATAAGTAGGAATCGAACCCTAGACCAGTCACACTGTTGATGAATAACAGAATAAGCCTTCACTTATATTCATATTTTATTTTATTTTTGGTATCTTATATTCATATTTTACGTTACATATGAGTTGTATTTAAATATATTTATTAAAAATAAATATAATTATTTTACATTAGATGAATAGTTTTGGAATTTTCAATTTTCTTAGCTTAATAAGGTAAAAAGCTGTATAACTTTTTATATTTTATTTTAATTGAGTTGGCCACACATGCTTTGGGCTAGCGTACTTCCAACCCATTTTTAAAAGTGTGAAAAAAAAAAAAAAAATTCAAGAACTGAATTATTTTCTTTTTCTTTTTCTCTTCCTTTTTATTTTTATTTTTATTTTTCTCTCTATTTATTTATTTATTTAGTGGCTTCTTTTATTTTTATTACTTTATTTATTTAATTTTATTTTTTAAATAAGTTCAACCCGAACTGAACTCATGTCTTATAATGTTATGTGATTTATGTCTTATGTAGTTATGTGACTTATATCTTTTAAATATGAAGTTATTTATTAAATTTTGAATAGTAACTTATATCAAAGAAAAAATTAAAAAAAAAATCACACACACATAATTTTGTATCTTGACCTTAAATAGTAAAAATTTTACGTTTCGATTCGTTTCTACCACCCTCTTTCGTTTCTATGTAGAAACTCAATTTTACCTACATTGAAAGGGATAATGTGCGTTATTTTTATGATTTTATTTTCTTAAGTTGAATTGATCAACTCAATATGTACATGATTAACATGTTAAATGAGGCCGCTCAAGTTGGTTCACATATTACAATTAAACTTGGATAGCTTTAGTGATTCGGGATGGGTTAGAGACATGCTATACTTCATAGGTGAACCTACCAAAATTATATTCGTACCCACTTAACTAGTATGTTAAGTTTTTGTTTTTAATTTTTTTTTTTTTTGGTATTGATTGAGGGCTATAAGCCCAAAGCAAAAAAAAACAAACTTAGGTGGCCTGTTTGATGTGATGTATAAAGCCTGATAGTATAAGCTTATACTATACATCATGACATTTTCAGTTGTTTGGTGTGACTATCGTATAGTATAAGCTTATACAGCAAGATCCATTTATACATTCAAATGATGTATAACTTAATCAAGCATAAGGGGGTAGGATTAGGCCTGATAAGGGGTTTATGTATTAATGTTGCTTAAAAGTGCAATTTCCAAGAACTAATATATCATTTCAATATTAATATAGTAAAATAATTTTTTTAATATATTAATTTTTAAAATATTGAAGGATATTATCTTATACAATACCATACCAAACACAAAATAGTATTAAAATTTAATCAGATCTTATACTATAGGCCCTTCTTATATACTATGCATCAATCAAACATGCCTGAAGGACGTAAACTAATACACAACTCAACCTTGTATAAACTATAATAAACTAAATTGACTAAGGGAGACCGGCAAGGAAGGAGCTTCAAACTTTCCCCAAGCTTTTCCATAAACGGGAAGCATAGTTCTTGCTTGTGAAACCACGTCGTAGATCTACTACCCCAGGAGCATATTTAGCTAAGAAGACCTTAACCCAAAGTGCATTGTTCTTTGAGATAATATGCCACGCTAGCTTATGCAAAAAAGCAATATTCTGTGCTTCCAAATTCAGAAGCCCAAGCCTCACAAGGCTTTTGGTCAAACAGAATTGTTGCCAGGCAACCAGATGCATGTATCGCTGAGTCTCAGAGTCCCCCCAAACATGGTTGTCAAACTCGCGAGTAAACTTGTAAACTCGTTACGCTTCTAAACACCCTCAAGGATTCTGATTCACCATAAACTCGTTTTTGGCATTGACTTGTTAGAGATACCGTGTTTTTTGGCAAACTCGTCGTAAGCTTGTACGAGTAAAACGATTCCGCCAAAAACGTTCTAACCCATGGACGGTGGACCCAGATTTTTTTACCCGAAATCCATCAAATAAACGGGATTTTTCAATGCAAAAAACCCTAAATACCTGGAGGAAGCCGCCACCGTTCCTGCTCAGTGTGAGACAACTCCACCATCGGGCTTGGCTGCGCTCCACCGTCTTCTCCGACTCCGGTCTGTGTGCGGGCGGGCGTTCTCCATGTGCTCTGTCCGCAGCTTCGTCTTCGTTCTCCGTTCCCAGATTCACCGTTGTGCCTTCGCCGTCGCAGGGTGGTGTTCTTTCTCAATCTCTTATGAGCTGCGTGACTGCCTTTGTTTCGCTTCGATTATGCATCTGTTTACCAAAGCAGGCTTTGTCGATATTTTTTTTTTGTTTTATCTCGTTTTACTTTCAGCTTCTGCCTCTGTTATTTATTACTTAACCAAAAAAAATTTATTTGATATACACAATTATTTTTTTTTCTTTTCTTGTTTTTGCCTCTGTTTCCTTTTCTTTTTTTCTTTTTTAGTATATCCTTTTTAATTTACTTGAAAAATCAAATTAGTCATGCTTTCTCAATATTGCTCGCTGCTGGACCAATTAAATTGTGGTTAATTTTTTATTTTTTTGTGAATTTGAATGTTGTATTTTTTTAGAAAATGTCTTCAAGTGTTTTAATAGTAGTATATTACTTCTTTTCTTGATTATGACTATTGTATGACATTATTTTGCTGGTTGGTTGAATTAAATTTGCTTAATTGCGATGTATAAGTTTTTTTATGAATAGTGGTATTAAGGGTAGGGGGCTGTATGCGAATTGCGATGGTTTTATTATGAATAGTGGTTGAGACTAGCCCACAATTTGACCCACCAAAACAAAGAATGCATTCAGCAGCCTTCATACTCTTCCCACCTTCATTGAGCCCACCAAAATAAAGCTTTTTCATTATGGTAGTAGCCATTTTTGTTTGTAGTTTTAGACCCATTAGCACTTAGAATCAATACCTACATCCTTATTTCATTAAAAGATGCCATACATAAATAACGCTAAAACCAGTAAAATCTTCCATTCATGAGGAAAATAACCGAGTTCGTAAAGCATGCAGAATTACAGATAAATGGTAACAACCTTTTCTAACATGCCAGTATAAGTTATGAAGTAAATGCATTTATGATTTTAATTACCAACTAGTTTCTGAAAGCAGTGTAATTCACTGCGTACATCATTTATA
The DNA here is from genome assembly GCF_033153095.1 of Gastrolobium bilobum. Lineage (NCBI taxonomy): Eukaryota > Viridiplantae > Streptophyta > Magnoliopsida > Fabales > Fabaceae > Gastrolobium > Gastrolobium bilobum. The sequence goes on along the minus strand of NW_026896836.1, from coordinate 61,401 downwards.
TTATAAGCTAGCTAATTAACTATTTTACTGTTTCTTTAAGCTAGGTTGGAATTTTGAGATTAGGCATGGTAGGGAAGATTCTGCAAATGATTTCAAAATTCAAATGGTTGTTATGAAGGGTGCATGAATTCAAGTTTACTATATAATCACACTGCATATTACTGATAAGGGATAAAGTACCTATGTTAATTTAAGAATTACATGCATTGTACCGAATCTTGTCTATTGATTATCTTGCATCTAAAGACTCTAATTTATTAGTCACATGAGATATTAAATATAAATACAATCAACGATTAAAATTGAGAACATAAATTACACCGGTATAAAATTTTGATTCTATTTACTTATGGTGCCATTCTTGGGGACTAAATTTTCTCCCTCCATGCACACTCTCATATTAGCTCTTCAATAAATCACACGCTTGGAGCATTTAAGCAGAGTTTTTTTAGGATTAACACAAAACTAGAGACCTTAGGAGCAAGGTAAACCCAGGGGTTAAAATCAAACAGAAGACTAAAAAAAACCAAAGCAATGGAAAACAAAAGAAACAAAAAGACACACCTGCAGAAGAATACAACCAAATTATTATTAATTGCCATTGTTTCGGTAAGAATGTACACTATAAACAACAAAAATTGTCGTAGCTTAGCTTGATCAACAGAGCATAACCACATGAGAATGAGAACTAATTAACTAACACCTAGTTTGTCGTGACTTTGTACATTATCCGACCTAAAAGTAGCTTTAATAAAGAATAAAAATTGAGAAAAAAATGGATAGTGGTTGAGACCAGCCCACAATTTGACCCACCCAATTAACACAAACAACTCTTTCCACTTTCACTCACATCAAGCGTAATCTGTAACACTCCGTATATATCCGGTAATGTTATCATACTATCGTATTAAGCTGTGCTTAATTAAAAATGCAGAATATCTTTTTCTTTCCAATTATGATGTCATTATCATTACCAACTTGTTTATTACCTCATAACATAGATAATATAAGTGTGTCTCTAGAAATCACGGGACTACCACAAGTAGGCCGGACCAACTAGCAGGTTATACAACTCTAATCTAAAAGTACTAACAGAAAGTGTCATGGACAATCCCCATGCTCACTCAAATAAGGCAACAAGCCCAACATCAGTCTCAACAACAACATAATCATAAATAGAGGAAAACATAAACAGCATCCAAATTCAGTCATGTCAGCAATACAACATAAATATCATAATCAGCTAAGCTCTGGCCTCCTGCCGCCAGAGGCATCAGTCCTCATACTACCTGAACCAGAAATAAGCATTCGCCAAACGTGGGGTGAGATCTCTAAACAAGAAATCTCAGTAAGGCAAGGGGTCCTCAAGGATCTTCCACCCCAAGCTCACTTACATGTGCAATATAAGTTCAAAAGCAGTTTATCATCATCAGTTCTAAAATAGTGCAATGCAGCAGATAATCATGTCATGTGTGTCAATTCTATTCTACTGGCCAGAGAAATGCAGGATTTATATACGCCAAATACCCACACATAGTGCAAGACGCCACTTGCATCCACCCCAGATCACCGTCTTGTATGACGCCACATACTCAGGCTTACCGTCAAGATGGAACAACACATGCATATTAAAAGCCATTACACATAAAGCTCAACAGCATTTCAAATATCCAAAGCATGTAACACCGCATGCATATAACCATACCCCCATGGGACATGGTGGAACCACAACATGGCTAAACCGAGGACACGAAAGCTTACCTTGTAAGCTAGCTATCTAAACCAAGAGTCCACATAGCTCAAGGCCCACAAACAGCACAATCAATATCTGCCCATACCATAATTACTCATCAATAATCATAGCTCAGATTACATTAAGTGATTAAGTCTTTCCTACTCATTTTAACTCATTACATGTTGTTTCTACAGGAAGTATTCGAATATTTCACGAGTAGTATTCGAATACTCTAGCTCTCCATAAAGTATTCGATTACTTTCATTAAAGTATTCGAATACTACCAAGTATCCGAATACTACCAAGTATCCGAATACTTTTCCCCCAGTATCTGAATACCCAAGTATCCGAATACTAAACCTTACTGTATTCGAATACTCTCTAGTATTCGAATACTTCTTCAAAGGTATCCGAATACTTTTCTTCCCAGAAAAGTAATCCCATACTCCTGCCATGAGTATTCGACTACCAGATATAAACTACCATTGCAAATCTTTACCAAATACTCTAAGATTTTACTATGTTAAACTAGACATCTCAAGCTTTTCAACGACATATCTTATGCCTCAATCGAAGTTGTATAACTCCGGTTATGAATTTTGCAAAGTTCCTACAACAAGCTGAATTTCCAGCAATAGGTCTCGACTTCAAACATACACTGAGAGAAATCCACTTATCCAATGGATCTAAAAATTTACAGGGTTGTAGCCCTATGTGTTAGCTTCATATAGGTCCGAACCTCACTCAATTTAGAGCTCTGTAGCTCAAGATATCGCAATTTTACTAAACTAGGTTGTTGTTGTCTCGCGAAGTATTCGATTACTGAATTTCCCAGAAAAGTATTTGAATACTGCCCGAAAAGTATTCGAATATGTAAGAACCCGCACCATTAATTAAGGAATTTAATTAATGAATTATGAGAAAATAGGAAATGATTCCATAATTGACCCTAATAATTATTATGAGGCTTTAATAATTATAGTAAGTGATTAAGAATGCTGAAAGTCGCTTTTCGGAAGGAAAGTGCAGATACCGGTTCTGCTAGTCGGTATAAATGTGTACAGAAAAAGTATCCCGGAAAATTATAATAAGTGCATGACAATTACTAGATTAATATGTAGGACTTGTAAAACGAGTTTCAAGTTCAAATAATGAGAAATGGTGCTAGAAACCGGTACTGACTTTGAAAAGCGCGTACCGGAAAGGTGGTCTGAAAATTATAAGAAAAATATGATAATTCTTGGGAAAATATGTAGTTTTAGATTCCAAAGTTTGGGATTAAAATGCTAAGCGTAGCAATTAAAGTTAATACTGCGTGTTAATCTGTGAGTGGGCTATATATACTATCTTTAAGGGCACAATGCCCTAGAAAACAGAATTCCCTACGTGAGATGGTGGCTGACCAGCATTTCCACTTGCCTCCATTGCCTTCCTTCCTTCATTGCTTGATCTTTGAGGCTTATTCTTTCATGGAAACTTCTCCTAAACACTTGTGGTGAGTGAGAGTGATCTTTGGGAGTTTGTTGGTGGCATTTTTCTGAGTTGAGGGTGCTGTCCTTGGTGTGTGGAGCTGCTGTTTTGGGTTGTTGGGGTTGGTGGAGCTTTTTCCTTGGCACTTGGTGCTCCAAGGAGTGATCTTTGGGTGCAAGAACCTACATTTGTCTCCATTTTCGTTTTGGGAACCAAGTCAAAACCTTTGGTGTTGGTAGTGAGCTCCAAGAGCATTCCTCTTTTCTGTTTGAAGCTTGGGTGAGTGGTTGAACCCTTGAACTTTTGTTTTGATGCTTAAAAATGGAACCTTGATGCATGTAAAGGTTAAAAGATGATAACTTAACGTTGGGTAATGTCAAATACACCTAGAAATGCATGTTTAGGTGTTTAATATCGGTAGAAAGCCAACCTTGGAAGGATATCTTCACGAAATGCAGTTTCTGCATTCTGTCGTGAAATATCCGGATATCTGCACGAGAAATATCCGGATATGTGATATCCGGATATGGGATTTGGATATCCGGATATGGGAATCTGGATATCCGGATATTGTATATCCGGATATGGTCAGTGAAATATCCGGATATTGCATATCCGGATATTGTATTCCCCGTTTGAAGCTTGGGTGAGTGGTTGAACCCTTGAACTTCTGTAATTAATGAACTAAGTCTGAATCAAGTGATTAAGGGCTTATGGCTTGGTATGGAGCCTTAAGACGTAAAACGTAATGGAAAGGCGTTGTCTTAATATTGTATGCTTGTGGTGCATTATTATTGATATAGTATTGGTCCATAACAGATTGTGAATCTGCTGTGTTTGGACTGTGAGTTGTGGACTCTTGGCCTTGGGTGTTAGCTTGCAAGGTAAGCTTTCGTGTCCTTGGTTTAGCCATGTTGTGGTTCCACCATGTCCAATGGGGGTATGGTTATATGCATGCTGTGTTACATGCTTTGGATATTTGAAATGTTGTTGAGCTTTATGTGTAATGGCTTTTAATATGCATGTGTTGTTTCATCTTGACGGTAAGCCTGAGTATGTGGCGTCATACGATATGGTGATCCGAGGTGAATGCAAGTGGCGTCTTGCACTATGTGTGGGTATTTGGCGTATATAAATCCTGCATTTCTCTGGCCAGTAGAATAGAATTGACACACATGACATCATTATCTGCTGCATTGCACTGTTTTAGAAATGATATTGATGAACTGCTTTTAAACTTATATTGCACATGTAAGTGAGCTTGGGGTGGAAGATCCTTGAAGACCCCTTGCTTTACTGAGATTTCTTATTTAGAGATCTCACCCCACGTTTGGGGAATGCTTATTTCAGGTTCAGGTAGTATGGTGACTGATGCCTCTGGCGGCAGGAGGCCAGAGCTTAGCTGATTATGATATTATACTGTATTGCTGCCATGACTGGGTTTGGATGCTGTTTATGTTTTCCGCTATTTATGATTATGTTGTTGTTGAGACTGATGTTGGGCTTGTTGCCTTATTTGAGTGAGCATGGGGATTGTCCATGACACTTTTTGTTAGTACTTTTAGATTGGAGTTGTATAAACTGTTAGATGGTCCGGTCTACCTTGTTGTAGTTCCGTGACTAGAGCCACACTTTTATTATCTATATTATGAGGTATTTCAATTAGTTGTTTTATTGCAATTACATACGGGCGATGTTTTATTAATTGATTAATAAGCAAGTTGGTAATGATAATGACATCATAATTGAAAAGAAAAAGATATTCTGCATTTTTAATTAAGCGCTGCTTAATACGATAGTATGATAACATTACCGGATATATACGGGGTGTTACAGAATACTTCTTCGACAGAATGCACAAAAACTGAGTTTTTAAGGTAAAATCGACCTCCAATGATCCAAACTTGACCTGGAGTCCAAGAACTCCTTAAACAGATGTTTATTAACATGTTATGAACCCTGAAACACATTCCTTTATTCAAATGTTTCAAGTTATGATTTTTAATTGCTTAAACAAGCTTAAAACATCAAAATACACAAGGGTAATCATGGTGTACCTTCCAAGCTCCAAAAATCCAAAAATGAGGCACACAAGGGGTCCTCTACACAGCACAAAGGTTCTGACTTCACAAGGCTAGAAAATACACTTCAAGCTTGACCCTTTATGCCAAAAGGTGGCTTCTTGAAGCTCAAGAAGCCAAGAACAAGGTCACACAACCCCAAACCCAAGAAGACAGCCCCAAAGTCAGCAACTTCACCTCACCACAGAGGCCAAAAACTCAGAATGACACACTCCACACCCTCCTAAGGCCAACACTCACAATCTACAAGTATTCAAGGTGTAAAGTCTCTCATAAAAATGGTGTCTTGAAGGATTTTTGTGAAGAAAACTCAATGGAACAGTGAAAAGGGAGAGGAGGCAGCAGCCACACACACAACCCACGCATAGAATGGCTGAGTATCAGCCTAGGGTTGTGTGCAAGTGACTATATATAGTCCACTTAACACTAACCACACAGTATTAACATAAATAGCTACGCTTAACATTTTAATCCCAAACTTAGGATTCTTAACCTACTCAATTTTACAAGAATTATCATATTTTTCTTATATTTTTCGGAGCACCTTTCCGGTACGCGTTTTTCATAGTCAATATCAGTTTCTGGTACCAGTTCTCATTATTTTAACTTGAAACTCGTTTTACAAGTCATACATACTATTCTAGTAGTATTCATGCACTTATTATAATTTTCTGGGGTACTTTTTCGGTACGCATTTATACTGACTAGCAGAACCGGTATCTGCACTTTTCGTCAGAAAAGTGACTTTCAGTATTATTACTCACTTACTATAATTATTAGATCCTCATAAATAATTATTAGGGTCAATTATGGAATTATCTCATAATTATCTAATTAATTTCCTTAATTAGCGGTGCGGGTTCTTACATTCACCCCACCTTTTTATGATTTTATCCTCAAAATCAGAAAACATACATGTCCCTAAGCGCGGGATACTGTTAGAGAAGCTCATCCTCTCGCTTCCAGAATTACCCTTCAGGAATTCTTCCCGTTCAACGTACTCTGACCATCGAAATGATCTCGCTCATCAGCTGTTTCTCGCCACAATCAAGAAACTTGAGTGGTCCGACGGGAGTCTTTAAGTTCTCCCGAACCTCCACATCATCCGGTTGCACCACGTGCGAAGGGTCCGCTACATACTTGCGAAGCTGAGACACGTGAAACACGTCGTGAATGTTGGCTAGGTTCGGAGGTAAGGCAAGTCGATAGGCAACAGGTCCTACTCTACCAAGGATCTGGTAGGGCCCTAAGAATCGCGGGCTCAACTTCCTCACTCCGAGCGCCCTTCCAACACCCGTGACAGGTGAAAGTCTCACGAACACGTGCTCACCCTCACTGAACTCCAGTGGACGATGCTTAAAATCATAGAAACTCTTCTGGCGATTCTGCGCCTGCTTCAGCTTTTCCTTGATCATCTGGATCTGTAGGGTGGTATCTTGGACAAAGTCCAAGCCAAACAACTCACGATCCCCAACCTCAGACCAGCAGGTAGGTGTACGACACCTCCTACCGTAGGGCACCTCGTAGGGTGCCATGCCCAGGCTAGCATGGAAACTGTTGTTATACGAAAACTCAACTAATGGAAGGTACCTATCCCATGCCGAGCCCTGCTCCAACGTGCAAGCCCGCAACATGTCCTCCAAGGTCTGGATAGTCCGCTCAGTCTGTCCATCAGTCTGAGGGTGATAGGCGGTACTCAATCTCAACTGCGTACCAAAAGCCTCCTGTAGCGCCTCCCAGAACCGATATGTGAACTTTGGGTCCTGATGATACTCTCGGGCACCCTGTAAAGCCTCACAAGCTCGCGAACATATAGTCTGGCCAACTGCTCAGTGGTGAAGCTCACCTTCATTGGAAGAAAATGGGCAGACTTCGTCAGTCTGTCCATAATGACCCATATCGAGTCACAGCCAACCTGAGTCTTCAGCAAACCCACAACGAAGTCTGTGGAAATGCTCTCCCATTTCCATTCCGGAATCTCTAGAGGTTGAAGCTTACCAGACGGCTTCTGGTGTTCTATTATCACCTTTTGGCAAATCAAACACTTAAAGACATACACCGCTATGTCCATCTTGGTTCTTCTCCATAAGCTCATTATCAACTCTCAAAGTCTCAATCTCGAGAAGTGCATCCTCAAACAAAGAGGTCACCGTCAGAACTCGAAGTTTCACAATGACGTCACGACGTCATCCGATTCTCTGGGATCATCAGTCATTCCCTCAATAGAGGTGACCTACCCCACAAACTCTAATCTACACAACACTCGAGTGAGTTGGGTCCTATTCCATGACTCTAACTTCAACAAGACTAGCAATTAATATTAATATCCTCAAAATGAATTCATATTCAGTTCAAAGTGTTAAATCATATTCATGTTCAATTCCACCAATACATGTTAGTTAACCAACTCATTTACATAGTAACGTACCTTAGTTCACGTACACCTGCAAAATTTTCAATTTCAATAACATAATCACTAAAAACTATATGTAACAGTTTACCTCAATCTCCATGGTATCTGCAAAATCGAGAGTTAGTCAAAGGTGAAATAACATTGATATATTACCACAGTTCATTGTACTCATTTCATGCTTAACACTACCCCTGGTGTTAACATGCCAACTACTTATGAAGCATAACGAAATCAACATAAAAAAAATCCTAGAGTCATGGAGACCACTCAACTCACAAACTACTTGTACATGCACTGCCTCGCATATACAAGACTCGCGTGGCCTCTGCCACAATTTCTAAGTGTTACACACTCAGTTTCCTCGAAGAGAATTTCACATCCATAAATAGAGCACCATCACGCTAAAGCAATGGCGTATGGCATCTTACCTTACAACAAAAATGACCGGTGCTTCCAAGGAGACACGTTCGGTCGAAGAAGTCTTTCACCGAAAGATCCTCAAAATGCTACTTCAGCTCCGCCAACTCTGGTGGCGACATCCGGTATGGAGCTAATAACAAGGCCCCCACACCAGGCAACAATTCGATTGAGAATGCTATCTCCCGTTGTGGCAGATACTCAGGAATCTCCTCAGGAAGCACCTCGAGGAATTCCTCCACCACAAGAATGCCAGTGAGATCCTCCTGTGTCTCGCTCACCAAACCTCCCAACATGACATAATCAATGTCCCTGCTCGCAAGGCCCTCCTAGCCCGTAGCAATAAAAGGCGAGGAACTGGCTGTGGAATCACACTGAGACATCACCACTCGCTAGGCACAACAAACAATCAATCAATCAACTATTGGACAATCCATCCATGCCAAGGATGATTTCCAAAATAGCCATCGGCAACCCTATCAAATCTACCGAGAAGTCACGGCCCTCCCACTGAAACACGACATCTCGATGTACAATGGTAGCATCACACTTTTCTTCGGTGGCGGTAGTCACCCGCAACGGTGGAGAAAGCACAAACATGGGCAACTCAAGCCCCAAAGCAATCGGGGTTGCAACAAACGAATGCGTAGCCCCAGAATCAAATAATACATCAACAGATGAATCACCAACAGACACAGTACCTCTGACAAGGTTCGGAACGCGGTCTGACTGCTGCCTATCCAAGGTGTAAACACGCCCAACAGAATGTGGCACTGCAGGTGACGAAGTAGGTGCCAAAGGAACCATATACAATGGAACTGCCTGAAAAGTTGCAGCGCTCGCCGTCGACGACGGACAGTCTCTAGAAAAGTGGCCCTCCTTGCCACACTGAAAGCATACCAACTGCCCCGAAGCACAACGTCCCACATGCTCCTTTCCACACCCCGAACATCTAGGAGTGGAAGTAGGCCTCGCAAAGCTTCCCTGCTGCGGAGAAGTCCTCTTGAACTGACCAGGCGCCTGCCAAGTCGCAAATTGTTTTCCCTTGCCTTTCTCAGCAAACCTCCTGTCCTTCCAAGAAGTGGAACCACTCGTTCCTTTGGTCTCATCAACCTTGGCCCTCTTGGCCTTGCTCGTAATGCAGACATCCTCGATGTCCTTATACTGCTGAACCAGTGTACCGAAATCCCTCGAAGCAGCTCCAGCAATATGCCCTACAATCATCTCACTAAGTCCTCTGCGGAACTTAGCAGCCAAAAACATCGAAGTAGGCGCCGCCATCCGAAAGTGTGCGAACTTCACAAGTTCATTACACTTGGCCAGGTACTCGTCAACAGACATCGAGCCCTGAACCAATCTATCAAGTTCCCCCTGCTTCCTCTCCTGCGCATTATAGGGGAAGTATCTGCCTAGAAAGCAGTCCTTGAAGAATGGGCATATCATAACATGACCTTGCATCTCATAAGCACGGGAGGTGTTCGTCCACCACTCATGGGCATTGCCTTCCAGCATGTAAGTAGAGAACATCAGCTTCTGCGGATCAGTACACTACATGACCCGGAAGATCTTCTCCAGCGATTGCAGCCATCTTGCTGTGGCAATAGGGTCCACAGACCCATCAAAAGAAGGAGTCTTATGCTTTCTGAAAGCGTTCAGCCGACGGTCGATCTCGTCACGGTCCTCAGCAGGCTCCAGATAGGGTTCCATCACCCTAGTGACATGAGTAGCACTACCAATGTGACTCAGGGTCTCATCCTGAACACTAGGTGGAGGTGGCGGCGGCGGTGGCGGTGGAGGTGGTGGCGGAAGATACTGGCCAACAACAGGACCAACCCTCATCTCCTCCAACATAACCTGCATCATGGTCATGTTCGCCAGCCGATTTGCCTCAAGAGTATCCTCTGTGGCCTTCTGGTTCGCCTCTCTTGCGGCGTCCATCATTGCCACGTTGGCCAATCTAGTGGCCTCCTGCATCTCAGCCAATGCAGTCAGGATTGGGTCGGGTTGACCCTCAACAGTCTCTCGTGTTCTCCTGGGTATTACCATGACTCTTGCACAAGTTACACACATTATGAGTTAATCAGGCCCACACAGTGTGATCACATTTGCATCATCATAATAAAACCCAACGGAGCAAACACACAAGACAGACACAACCAAACATCTGAAGTTATTGCAATACATACAGGCTTTTCCCTCGAACCATTGCTCTGATACCATAAATGTAACACCCCGTATATATCCGGTAATGTTATCATACTATCGTATTAAGCTGCGCTTAATTAAAAATGCGGAATATCTTTTTCTTTCCAATTATGATGTCATTATCATTACAAACTCGCTTATTTATCAATTAATAAAACATCGCCTGTATGTAATTGCAATAAAACAGCTAACTGAAATACCTCATAACATAGATAATATAAGTGTGTCTCTAGAAATCACGGGACTACCACAAGTAGGTCGGACCAACTAGCAGGTTATACAACTCCAATCTAAAAGTACTAACAGAAAGTGTCATGGACAATCTCCATGCTCACTCAAATAAGGAAACAAGCCCAACATCAGTGTCAACAACAACATAATCATAAATAGCGGAAAACATAAACAGCATCCAAATCCAGTCATGTCAGTAAAACAACATAAATTTCATAATCAGCTAAGCTCTGGCCTCCTGCCGCCAGAGGAATCAGTCTCCATACTACCTGAACCTGAAATAAGCATTCCCCAAACGTGGGGTGAGATCTCTAAACAAGAAATCTCAGTAAGGCAAGGGGTCCTCAAGAATCTTCCACCCCAAGCTCACTTACATGTGCAATATAAGTTCAAAAGCAGTTTATCATCATCAGTTCTAAAATAGTGCAATGCAGCAGATAATCATGTCATGTGTGTCAATTCTATTCTACTGGCCAGAGAAATGCAGAATTTATATACGCCAAATACCCACACATAGTGCAAGACGCCACTTGCATCCACCCCGGATCACCGTCTTGTATGACGCCACATACTCAGGCTTATCGTCAAGATGGAACAACACATGCATATTAAAAGCCATTACACATAAAGCTCAACAGCATTTCAAATATCCAAAACATGTAACACAACATGCATATAACCATACCCCTATGGGACATGGTGGAACCACAACATGGCTAAACCGAGGACACGAAAGCTTACCCTGTAAGCTAGCTATCCAAACCAAGAGTCCACACAGCTCAAGGCCCACAAACAACACAATCAATATCTGCCCATACCATAATTACTCATCAATAATCATAGCTCAGATTACATTAAGTGATTAAGTCTTTCCTACTCATTTTAACTCATTACATGTTGTTTCTGCAGGAAGTATTCAAATACTTCACGAGTAGTATTCGAATACTCTAGCTCTCCATAAAGTATTCGATTACTTTCATTAAAGTATTCGAATACTACCAAGTATCCGAATACTTTTCCCCCAGTATCCGAATACCCAAGTATCCGAATACTAAAACTTACTGTATTCGAATACTTCTTCAAAGGTATCCGAATACTTTTCTTCCCATAAAAGTAATCCAATACTCCTGCCATGAGTATTCGACTATCAGATAGAAACTACCATTGCAAATCTTTACCAAATACTATAAGATTTTACTATGATAAAGTAGACATCTCAAGCTTTTCAACGACATATTTTATCCCTCAATCGGAGTTGTATAACTCCGGTTATGAATTTTGCAAAGTTCCTACAACAAGCTGAATTTCCAGCAATAGGGTCTCGACTTCAAACATACACTGAGAGAAATCCACTTATGCAATGGATCTGAAAATTTACAGGGTTGTAGCCCTATGAGTTAGCTTCACATAGGTCCAAACCTCACTCAATTTATAGCTCTAAAGCTGAAGATATCTCAATTTTACTAAACTAGGTCGCTGCTGTCTCGCGAAGAATTTGATTACTGCATTTTCGAGAAAAGTATTCGAACTACCCGAAAAGTATTCGAATATGTAAGAACCCGCACTGTTAATTAAGGAATTTAATTAATGAATTATGAGAAAATAGGAAATGATTCCATAATTGACCCTAATAATTATTATGAGGCTTTAATAATAATAATAAGTGATTAAGAATGCTGAAAGTCGCTTTTCGGAAGAAAAGTTCAGATACCGGTTCTGCTAGTCGGTATAAATGTGTACAGAAAAAGTATCCCAGAAAATTATAATAAGTGCATGATAATTACTAGATTAATATGTAGGACTTGTAAAACGAGTTTCAAGTCCAAATAATGAGAAATGGTGCTAGAAATCAGTACTGACTTTGAAAAGCGCGTACCAGAAAGGTGCTCTGAAAATTATAAGAAAAATATGATAATTCTTGGAAAAATGTGTAGTTTTAGATTCCAAATTTTGGGATTAAAATGTTAAGCGTAGCAATTAAAGTTAATACTGCGTGTTAATCTGTGAGTGGGCTATATATACTATCTTTAAGGGCACAATGCCCTAGAAAACAGAATTCCCTACGTGAGAGGGTGGCTGACCAGCATTCCCCACTTGCCTCCATTGCCTTCCTTCCTTCATTGCTTGATCTTTGAGGCTTATTCTTTCATGGAAACTTCTCCTAAACACTTGTGGTGAGTGAGAGTGATCTTTGGGAGTGTGTTGGTGGCATTTTTCTGAGTTGAGGGTGCCGTCCTTGGTGTGTGGAGCTGCTGTTTTGGGTTGTTGGGGATGGTGGAGCTTTTGCCTTGGCACTTGGTGCTCCAAGGAGTGATCTTTGGGTGCAAGAACCTACCTTTGTCTCCATTTTCGTTTTGGGAACCAAGTCAGAACCTTTGGTGTTGGTAGTGAGCTCCAAGAGCATCCTTCTTTTCTGTTTGAAGCTTGGGTAAGTGGTTGAACCCTTGAACTTGTGTTTTGATGCTTAAAAATGGAACCTTGATGCATGTAAAGGTTAAAAGATGATAACTTAACGTTGGGTAATGTCAAACACACCTAGAAATGCATGTTTAGGTGTTTAATATCGGTAAAAACCCAACCTTGGAAGGATATCTTCAGGAAAAGCAGTTTCTGCATTCTGTCGTGAAATATCCGGATATGTGATATCCGGATATGGGAATCTGGATATCCGGATATTGTATATCCGGATATGGTCAGTGAAATATCCGGATATTGCATATCCGGATATGTCCCCGTGGAATATCCGGATATTCTGGGATTTCGTAGAACAGTAGCTGTGCTGTGTGTACAATAGGCTATTGGGGGTTTGTGGACCCTAGATTGATGAAGTTGAACTTCTGTAATTATTGAACTAAGTCTGAATCAAGTGATTAAGGGCTTATGGCTTGGTATGGAGCCTTAAGACGTAAAACATAATGAAAAGGCGTTGTCTTAATATTGTATGCTTGTGGTGCATTATTATTGATATAGTATTGGTCCATAACAGATTGTGAATCTGCTGTGTTTGGATTTTGAGCTGTAGACTCTTGGCCTTGGGTGTTAGCTTGCAAGGTAAGCTTTCGTGTCCTCGGTTTAGCCATGTTGTGGTTCCACCATGTCCAATGGGGGTATGGTTATATGCATGCTGTGTTACATGCTTTGGATATTTGAAATGCTGTTGAGCTTTATGTGTAATGGCTTTTAATATGCATGTGTTGTTTCATCTTGACGGTAAGCCTGAGTATGTGGCGTCATACGATATGGTGATCCGGGGTGAATGCAAGTGGCGTCTTGCACTATGTGTGGGTATTTGGCGTATATAAATCCTGCATTTCTCTGGCCAATAGAATAAAATTGACACACATGACATCATTATCTGCTGCATTGCACTGTTTTAGAAATGATATTGATGAACTGCTTTTAAACTTATATTGCACATGTAAGTGAGCTTGGGGTGGAAGATCCTTGAAGACTCCTTGCCTTACTGAGATTTCTTGTTTAGAGATCTCACCCCACGTTTGGGGAATGCTTATTTCAGGTTCAGGTAGTATGGTGACTGATGCCTCTGGCGGCAGGAGACCAAAGCTTAGCTGATTATGATATTATGTTGTATTGCTGCCATAACTAAGTTTGGATGTTGTTTTTGTTTCCCGCTATTTATGATTATGTTGTTTTTGAGACTGATGTTGGGCTTGTTGCCTTATTTGAGTGAGCATGGGAATTGTCCATGACACTTTTTGTTAGTACTTTTAGATTGGAGTTATATAAACTGTTAGATGGTCCGGTCTACGTTGTTGTAGTTCCGTGACTAGAGCCACACTTTTATTATCTATATTATGAGGTATTTCAGTTAGCTATTTTATTGCAATTACATACAGGCGATGTTTTATTAATTGATTAATAAGCAAGTTGGTAATGATAATGACATCATAATTGAAAAGAAAAAGATATTCCGCATTTTTAATTAAGCGCTGCTTAATACGATAGTATGATAACATTACCGGATATATACGGGGTGTTACAGAATACTTCTTCGACAGAATGCACAAAACTGAGTTTTTAAGGTAAAATCGACCTCCAATGATCCAAACTCGACCTGGAGTCCAAGAACTCCTTAAACAGATGTTTATTAACATGTTATGAACCCTGAAACACATTCCTTTATTCAAATGTTTCAAGTTATGATTTTTAATTGCTTAAACAAGCTTAAAACATCAAAATACACAAGGGTGATCATGGTGTACCTTCCAAGCTCCAAAAATCCAAAAATGAGGCACACAAAGGGTCCTCTACACAGCACAAAGGTTCTAACTTCACAAGGCTACAAAAATACACTTCAAGCTTGACCCTTTATGCCAAAAGGTGGCTTCTTGAAGCTCAAGAAGCCAAGAACAAGGTCACACAACCCCAAACCCAAGAAGATAGCCCAAAAGTCAACAACTTCACCTAACCACAGAGGCCACAAACTCAGAATGACACACTCCACACCCTCCCAAGGCCAACACTCACAAGCTACAAGTGTTCAAGGTATAAAGTCTCTCATAAAAATAGTGTCTTGAAGGATTTTTGTGAAGAAAAATCAATGGAACAGTGAAAAGGGAGAGGAGGCAGCAACCACACACACAACCCACGCATAGAATGGCTGAGTATCAGCCTAGGGTTGTGTGCAAGTGACTATATATAGTCCACTTAACACTAACCACACAGTATTAACATAAATAGCTACGCTTAACATTTTAATCTCAAACTTAGGATTCTTAACCTACTCAATTTTACAAAAATTATCATATTTTTCTTATATTTTTCGGAGCACCTTTCCGGTATGCGCTTTTCATAGCCAGTATCAGGTTTCTGGCACCAGTTCTCATTATTTTAACTTGAAACTCGTTTTACAAGTCCTACATACTATTCTAGTAATATTCATGCACTTATTATAATTTTTCGGGATACTTTTTCGGTACGCATTTATACCGACTAGCAGAACCGGTATCTGCACTTTTCGTCAGAAAAACGACTTTCAGCATTATTACTCACTTACTATAATTATTAGAGCCTCATAATAATTATTAGGGTCAATTATGGAATTATCTCATAATTATCTAATTAATTTCCTTAATTAGCGGTGCAGGTTCTTACATAACCCCAACGTTTGCACAACTTCAACCAAGCAATAAGACCAACTTTCCCAGATGCATTTAAAAACAATAATAAAAAATTCAGCCCTTAATAAAAAAAAGGTATATTACTGAAAATTGAACCAAAGCAGAAACATAAAAGGTACCTAGTACTTGGTAAGGTGTCTTCTAATGGAGGAAGATTGAAAGGCAAGTACTTCTTCTTCTTGTAAGCTTCCCTCAATGCTGCCTTTTATCACCTGCGCTATGTTAAGCCGAACCACTTTTCTGCATCCACACAATAAATGCAATCAAATTCGCATTAACAATACAATGCTATATAGTAATTGTTCACAAAAGAGAGAGAGAGAGAACACACATCTTAAAGAGAACACATGTTATCAGATTATGATGAAATCGATCTGCAACGGAATCAACAAAATCAAATTGCAAGTGAACAAAAAAAATCCCCAGATCTCGATCTTCAGACATAGCCAGAAAAATCCCCTATTGTAACAAAAAAAGGCAAAGTGCGCAAGTGCACGTATCAAGTAATAAATGGGACTATTTGTGCCCAGATTATCGCTCCCACGAGGATAGTACTCTAAGTAATGCCTTTAAACTATTTTAAATGAATGAAAATGAAAATAAAAGTTAGTAAATTGATCTGTTTGGTCAAACGTTCCCTACTTCCTTGACAACGTTCCTCAAGAACGGTAGGTTTAATCTGACAGCAAATAACTCCTCGCGTCGTTATGTATGATATCCTTCTTAATGAGAGAAGGAACAACAGTATTCATTAGAGAATGGTTGATACAAGATTGAATAAAGAAAATAATAATAATAATAATAATAATAATAATAATAATAATAATAATAATAACGGTATTTAAGAGACAACAATATAGAGTGATAAAACAGTTTTTTAACACAAGGAACAGATCCACTGTTCCATTCTTAAATAGCTATATTCTCCACTCAAGACTTAACACTTTTGGCTTTGATTAGGTCTTTTCACTGCCAACTCTGATTCCACAGCTCATGGACTAAATGGCTTACAAGTTTCCATATTCCTATGGCTCCCTTGACTCCAACAGTTACTAAGCACAAGACCTTTTGTGAACGAGGTGGCTCCTTATTCCTAAGGCAACCAGCATTGTTGTTTGCATAACACTACCTTCCCCTTCTGGTTAAGCTGTCTGAAATCCCTTCCTTATGAAAGTTTCTTTCTCAGTATGCGTTCAGTTTCCATTGATACGCAATGAATATAGCATACTTAACCAGAGAAATACAAAAGCTTCAGTACAAGAGTTTTGAAAATAGTTCTTTAATAACTTCTCAGTTTTACCGTTCCACAAATAACTTAGCCCTAGACTAATTCTTTAAACATAATTATTCCAAACTGAAATCCCATAGACCCGAGATTTAGTTCAGAGATAACGAGTGGAAGAGAAGAGAAATAACATGTATATTAATCAGAAACAAGTTAGGTTACAACAAAATGAAAATGAAGAAATATGGTTGTTGCTTGTGAGGAGTCTCAAGTTGGTGATACAAAATAGGAGAGAAGTTGTTGTCACTTAACTACTGCTAAAATTATACAACTGAAATATAAAAACTACAAAAGAAACTAAGTGATCTCTTCTTAAGGAATTCGATGATTTTCTTCGTGCTGGAACATCCTATTTATAGACAGAAGAGTGGGTGGCAAAACTTGTAATTTTCATTGAGTTGTTTTCTTGACTGCATGAAAGGGGCGGTGTGAACAGTGCTCAGAGGGACGCAAGTTGCTTGGATAAGACACTTATTGTTGAGATTTTTATTTTCTTCTGCAGTCTTCATGCCTTGCTTTCCTCTTAGCCAATAAGAACTCTTTATTCCTTGCTGTGCACGTTTCTCCCCACTTGATTGTTGTACCTCTTATGCTTTATGAAAGCTTCTTTTCGACGTTACCTGCAAAGTGTACAGAGGGATTGAGTTAGTGGAGCAAGTGTATTTAATGTTCTCATTTCGTTCCTCTTTTTATATATTTCTCAAATGATTACATCATCATCTGTCCCCCCCACTGTATTTTTATCACAAAGATATAAACACGTGTTTT
This sequence comes from Gastrolobium bilobum, assembly GCF_033153095.1. NCBI lineage: Eukaryota > Viridiplantae > Streptophyta > Magnoliopsida > Fabales > Fabaceae > Gastrolobium > Gastrolobium bilobum. Next base: position 43,655 of record NW_026896836.1, on the reverse strand, counting down.
TAATGCAAAAGTTGTTCATCAGATGAGGAAACAAATGGTATTTTGCCATCAAAATAGGCTTAGATGGGAACGAATATTCGTCCCATCAGTTATTTAATTAGTCATTGTTGCGTAATAAAAAGAGACTCCTACTAATTTATACATATATGTGGCAATTGATATAGTTAATAGTATCTTAATTCTGGTTACTCTGAATTCTATTAGTTGCATAATACTCTCTTATCTAACATTTGCTTATGTGATCACATATGTAGTAAATGAAATGGGCCCAAGGGAATGAGCCAGACATGGGCCCAATATGAGGGTCCAAAGCAAAAACCTTGTCGTTTTTTCTTTTGGAAATAAAAATAAAAGTTTGGGACCACTCATGGGTCTCTCATTTCCTCTTTTGGGACCTCGTCGTTTTTAATTCTTATAAAGGTTAATCCACCTTGATCATGTCACAAACACATACTAAAATTATACAATTGATATCATTACTTGCTGATAGAATAATATTTCTTTTTCCACCAAAAAATCGTGGGGCACAATCTTGACTATTCTATTGAAACTTCTCCTCCACATGGAAGAATTCAAGTTTATTTATATTCCCTTAAATTTTTAGGGCAACTTTTGTTCACTCTTTGCAGGCTAAAACAAATCATATTCATCCACACCTTTCCTCATCCACTTAAGCTTGTCTCCTCAAATGTGATATCATAATGCACAACGTACAGCATGGGATTCGTTTTAGGGATATTGATGCTCTTAAGCATTATATTATCCATCAAATCAGATAATTGAACAAATCTAAGTTGGATAAGACATCAAATTACTATTGTAAAACAACTTAACCTATATATATATATATATATATATATATATATATATATATATATATATATATATATATATGGGAATAACATCTCTCATTTTAAAGGATATAAGCTTATATCATTTTAGATCCAAATCGTTGATTTCTGTCCATCAATAGTTATAATTTATTGGATCAAAATTATTAATTAATTAATAATAAATTTGGCTCATTAAGTTTGACCCAATAGATTATAACCGTTGATGAAAGAAATCAACGGTTAGGATCTAAAATAATATAAGGTTATATCCTTTAAAAGGATATATGTTTTTCCTTTTATATATATATATATATATATATATATATATATATATATATATATATATATATATATATGGGTTTTATTTTTTTTCATACTACATGATACAAATTGTTTCATGCAACACACAAAAAAGTGAATGGAACCCACTAGAAGAGAGAGAGAAAACAAAAAATTGGGTTGCACCCACTTTTTTGTTATGTGTTGCATGAGATAATTTGACTCATGCAACATAAGAAAAATGAAACCCTATATATATATATATATATATATACTCTAACAAGGATCGACCTTAGTTCCTCATGCTTCACCATGCATGGCTCCCCACGCTGAAAATTCCGTGTTTTAATAAAAGAAAAAGATATTATTTTGTTTACTGGTAATGGCTGATTCGTATTTTAAGCTTTTCTTTCCTTTTTTGTTCAATGACGTTGGAGCACCCTAACGGCTGTCACTTGTGTTCACGATCAGAAACATCCATATGGGTTGGGCCGTTGCCAATGGCGGAGAACATGTTCTCAACTCTGTAGGCATGCCAGGTTTTTGGTCATCGGTGCACCACCATTCCTTGGCAGTGGGCGTGGATGACTGAAACTCCAATGATTTTTTTTTTTTTTTTTTTTTTTTTTTTATGGAATAATTGTGTTCAAACTGGGAACATCCATATCATGGTGGGGCTAGTTCTTTCAAAGAAGATATTTTGCATTCACAAGAATTTAAATGAACAATTTTGCTTCAGCGGAATTAAACATATACTACTTGAACCAACATTAACTCGGATGAAAAATTCTAACCTTCTATTAACTCCAGCGAAATTGAAGGATTAACCAGCAAAGCGCGGTAAAATATAAGGGTTTAAATGTAAATAATAGAAACCCTATTCTAAGATAAGATTCTTTTACAGTGAATTTATCTTTAAAGGGAATGAGTAAAGATAAATTTATCCTTTATTTAATCTGAAATATACTTGATATAAATTCACTAAACTTTAATTATAAATATGTTTCTATTTATTCACTTTAGAAATAAATAAATTATTTGACCCAAAAGAAAACTATATATACCAAACACCCACCTCATAGTAATATATACAAAAGCCTTGTGGAATTATGCAGCTAGCTAGAGGCAAGTGCATGATGCACGTGATGACCTAAAATTTTGTTGGGGATACCATTGGTACTCTCAAGTGAAGCGCAATTTTGAGAATTAAAAAATTAATTAATAAATAGTAAATAAAAAACAAGTGCACACACAGAATACGGTGAAATTGCAGGAGAGGGTTTCTAAGTTTGGAATTAATTGGGTTTCATTTGAAATTGGAATTGCAAAAGCAGATATTTTTGAATAAGTAAGTTAGGTTAAGTTTGATGGGTATGAAATTACTTGACCCGATACTGCTCAGTCCAATGAAACGGGTTTTATCATTTTTCACCCAATTTAATTTGATTACCCATACCAATTTGGATTTGTCGGTTTGAATCGGGTTAGGTAGCTCGAGTTCATAGGTCTAGACCCATGATTGTGATAAGAGAACAACTACGTATACAAAATATAATATACATTTTTTTTTTTGGAGGTTAATATAATATACATTTTGGGCAGCAAAATAAGTCTTGATATGCTTATAATTTCTTATAAATATTAGATTTCACTATTGAATAATTGAATTAAAAGTTTTAATGGGATCCATCAAATATATGAAATTTAATAAAATCATAAAAATGGATTGATACATCATAGAAATTCTTTTCTTTTTTTTTGTGTGTGGAGAAAACCATTGAAATTCTTTTTCTAGTGTATAACGAGTTTCCAAATAAAATAGAAAATCAACTATTAGATTGAATATTTGTGAATGAATTATTTATTTTAAATTTAGTGTTCATCATTATAGTGATGAAATAACATGATTTAATATTTAGATTAATAAATTTTACATTTTATACAAAATTATTTCATAATACAATTATAATTTTTTTTTTTTTTGGTAATCCAATTATTTTTACTCCGGGTTTAGGGTTTATTCGTATAGCAAGTGAATTCCTACTTTATATTTGAAGAAGGCATATAGGTAAGATTTATATTAATTACCTAGTTAGGACTTGCCCTTTTAATTCTCTCCCCCGGGCCCCGTCCTTAGCTATATGAAATGAAAAAACTATTGTCCTTAAAATTTGTGGTAATATAAACAAAAAAACCTACAATAACAAATATAAAGTCACCAACAAAGAATTTGCTAATAATAATAATAACAATAATAATAATAACAACAACCTATGTTGCACCGACACCGACACGAGATACGGGATACGACACGTTACGACACTCCGACACGTTAATTTTAAAAAATGTTAAATTTTGACACGTTAGGACTTAGGACACGTTTTGATATTATATAATATTTTTAATTTATGTAGTGTATATTACATTTAATATTCAATAATTTAATAAATAATAAAGTTAAATTTATAATACCCATTAATTTTGTAAAGAAACATAAGATATCCCAAATGTTTATATTAAACTCTGTAAAATAGTAATCGTAATCCAACGAATCTAATAGTTAAAACTCAAAATGCAACGCAACATAACTTTTGAACCTTTTTTTGAGTCTTTGCAATGAGTATTGGAGTGTCGAGAAGTGTCGGAGTATCGGTGAATGTCGGGAAGTGTCGGACACGACACGTCAGAGATTTTGAAGTGTCGATGCTTCATAGACAACAACAACAATAAAATACTTATATATGTCGGTATATTCAATTCCATATATTGCTCCAATTAGTCTATTATTTATATGATATAATTAAGGGCTTTGATTTTCTCGTGTTGGTTGCATGAGAATTCAATTCTCATGTTGTGACTCAATTAGTTGAGGGTCCCACACTTATTAAAAAAAAAAAGCTTTACACGCAAATCGAAGAGACACAACATGTGAAAACATGAGAAGTGTTTTTCTCTATAATTAATTACATATGAGTTTATCCCCTTCATGGAAAACAAGGAATTTTCCATTTACTTTGTGTTACTGCACACACAAATTTCAAGCAGTGCGTTTCTTCTTCTTCCCCCCCCCCCTATGTTGCCATAAGTGTTTTTTTTATATATATCGGTGGTTTGGATCAATGATAAATCTGAGAATATATGTATTGAATACTGTATTGATACTTGTCAATTTATCACATTAATTAATTAAAATGCTGAATCAATTTTTCCAAATTCCAGTACAACAAAAAAATGGCAGTATATATATATCTATAACCAAAGAATATCTATTAACCAAAGAATCAGAACACGTAAAGTTGTAAACAAACATTGCAGTATATAAAATTTTTATATATGTACAGACAAATAATCATACAAGCCAGATACGAAGATAAGTCTAAACTTTTACGGCGCACTAACCTAATACTTGAGAATCCACCGATGAATATACACATGCAGAGCCAAAAAACAACAGCTGCAGGGGGCAATTGCTCAACATAATTACCCCAAATAAGAATAGAAAGAGAATCCACCGACACCAAGCCATTCTTGTAAGTTTTAGTGGTGCATGCTCCTCCACCTGTACGGCTGTACACAATTAATCATATACATCTCAGTCATTTTCCTCATCAATCCTATGAGGAAAAATGGCACCAAAAAAAAATAAAAAATAAAAATGGCATCCCTTAAGATCATCTTCTATAATTTGCAACGATCTTCATTCTATACACTTCAAACAAATAAATCTAATGCTATGGACCATATATAAAATCCCCACAAATCTCAATATATACTAGGTAGGTATATACTAGGTAAGTTCATATATGCTTCATAATATTAATTATGACGGTTCGGTTTGGTTCCCCTTTCACGAACCATAACTGGAAGGCCACAGCTAAAAGTGGCAGTGAGGCCAGGAGAGAAACGTGGGTTACCATGAAACGGTGACACCAATTTGAAATGAAACTTTCTAATAAGTGAGAGTGCCACACTTTTGAGTTCCATCATAGCCATTTCTTTTCCCACACAAACCCTCAACCCTGCTTGGAAAACCGGGTATTTGAATGGATTTTCAGGGTTAAACATACCATCCTTCAACCACCTTTGAGGCTTAAACTCCAAACAATCTGGGCCCCATATTTCCTCCAACCTACCCATCGCATAAGGATGATATGTAACCCTAGTTCCACTCTTCACTCTTGTCCCATCTGGTAACACATCGTCCTCTAAACAGAACTTTGAATCGAATTGAATTGGTGGGTATAGTCTCATACTCTCATATGATGCTGCTTGCAAATAGTGCAGTTTCATAAGCTGTTCGAAGTTTGTCAGCTCTTTGTTTACTCCAATTACCTGATCTGCCTCTAGCATAATCTTTGATTCCACTTCTGGGTGTTTTGCTATTAACAAGAAGAAGCTTGTGAGTGCTGAAGCCACGGTGTCACGACCAGCCAATAAGAAACTTATGACAATGTCTCTTAGGTACGTGTCATCATGAACTGTTCTCATGAAACGAGACAACAAGTCTTTGTTTTGAGAAAACCCCATTTTGCGTCTTTGTTTTATGACCTCTTTGGCTAAGATATTGATCGTTTTAAGTGCTTCTTTTAGTTGCTTCTCTGTGCCTATATTGAACAACCTCTTCATCTTCCAAACTAAAGGGGACACAGCCATGGCTCTCTCAGCGGATAATTTTGATGCCAAGTCAAAGGAAACAGCGAATTCTGAAATGGGTAGAGAGTTCTTCTCAAGACACACAGGGTCTAACCCGAAGGAGAATCTACAAATGCTGTCGAAGGAGAATCTTCTAAACACGTCCTGCAAATCCAAAACGACACCGTCTTGCTGCTTTGACAATAGGAGAGGGATGAGTCGTTGTTGGATTTCGTTGTTGACAATCTCAATGGCGAAGGATCTTATGGAATACTTGTTGAGTTCCAAGCTTGCCATCTTCTTCTGAAACATCCACAATTCACCATCCACGTTGAAAATTCCTTTACCAAGAAAATCACCCAAGATCATTGAAAAGGTTTTCCCCTTCGGGTAGTTCTCGAATCTAGTCTTCAGCATGTACTCAACGTTGTCGGAATTCGCAGTGATCGTGTTTTTTAGGACATGTATGTGTATGGTTTTGCTTGGTGAGTTTTGAAGAAGGTGAACATACCAATCGCAAAGATTAGTGAAATCTTTGGACCAGCTTGAATTTAGATAAGCCTGGCAAGTTTCGCAACTACACAAGATGTTCATTCTGAGCAAATGAAGAGAGAGATATGCACAAATAGTGAACATCACTATGACAAGGAAGACTAGTGGGAAATTCAGAGAACCGATTAATAAACAGACATCGCTGAAGAACTGCAACAGCGAGCAGGTAGCTAAAGGTTCAGGTTCCATTGATGGACAATTAAAGATAAAACAGAGAGGATAATGAAATTAAAGGATATAGAAAGGAGAGAAAAAAATATGCAATCAGAGAGAGGCAAGTGGATTGGCATGAGATACAGGAGTTATATATAATTGATTGGATGATTTTCACACAACAGGAAATGTGTAGCGGAAGAAAAAGAAGTGTTACTTTTATCTTAATAGTTGATATTTGTGCATGTGACGGTTGTAAATTATTAAATTATAACGTATTAATTAATTATTACTACGAGAAATAAGATTTTTTATTCTTATATCAAAGTCAACAGTAATTTTGCATTCTATTATAATTGTTAATTCTACTTATATATAGCACCTAACATAATTAATAAATTAAAATAATTAGATATAAAAATGCAATATTTGTACTGGTGTAAGAATTGAAACTTAAAAGTCTCATATCAAATTTTAGTTATTAATCTCACTTATATTTAATTATTAGGATAATTAATAAATTAGAAATATTAAATGCAAGTGATCAATTCATGGTAGTCAAAAACTCATTTTAAAATTGCGTTTTATGTTTTTATGATTTTTTTTTTGTCAAAATATTTTATTATTTCAAGCGTTTTTATTCTTTTATAATTTTTTTCATTACAATTTTATATTTTATGATTTTTTATCGTTGTTCTGATTTTAAATAAAAACTAGATTTTAATTACTTTATCTTTGTCTTTTAATATATATAAAATGGGAAAAATTATTTTTATATTGCATGAGATAAAGTTTTTCTTCTTATATATTTTTCGATAATCGTGTCATCTCTTTTTTATGTTTTTATTTTTTCAGATGGTAGAGCTCATAAATTTTATTTTTATGACATAAGATAACTTATTTTATTTAACATCGTTTTAATAAAACCCTATATATAATATAAAGACCAAGGGGTGTGTTTCACACGGGATGATATCAATGTTATTAGAACCGGACCGGTCATTGACCCGGTCGAGGTACCGGGTCACTGGGTCAATGGTTTAACCGGTGGGTCACTGGTTGAACCGCATGAACCGGGTATATATATAAATTTATATTTTATACTTAATTATATAATAAATATTTTAAATGGTGCAATTCAAACAATAACTTGATGTAGTCTAGTGGTAATTACTATATTGCCTATCCTCAATGTAAGGGGTTCGATTCCTCTTAGATGCAATTTTTGAAATAATTCTATTAACTTAATAGTTATATAATAAGTATATTAAATGGTGTATTATATTCAACAGCCAATGATAGTGTAGTGGTTTGAAGCTGCGCTCCTCACATCAAAGGGTCGGGTTCGATTCCCACCTGGCGCAAAAATTGGAATATTTTGTAACTTATTTTAAAAAACCGGTTTAAAGGTAAAACCGGTACCGGTTTACACCGGTTCAACCGCGGTTTATGACCGGGTCACCGGGTTGATTCCGGGTCAAATGTTTAAACAGTCCAATATTGAAACCGGACCGGTTGATGGGCCGGTTTCCGGGCCAACCGGTCCGACCGGCCGGGCCGGTTTTAATAACACCGGATGATATCACTAGAGAAGATGAGGTGTTTACGGTAAATTTCCTATTCATATATATGCTGTATGTGTGTACATAAATATCTCGTACTTGGTTTAGTGGTAGACAAATGCTGCAACCAAGAGTGATTGTTGCAGAAAGCTAGAAAGTAACATAGGTAAAAGTACCCAAAGAATCCGTGCGCGCGCTAGGAAACAAAGTGAGTTCAATAGAGGTATGACTCGTTGCTGCATCATCCATGATGTAATTTTGTACCATAAGCACAGTACCGCACGTGCTTAATTTTGAGGCCACCATCGCATCTGCACTGACATGTTTTGCTCGCTGATCACTTTGGACAAGATTTTTTTTGTTTTCTTGGCCAGAACCTTTTCGAGGAGTGTGGGCTCGTATAATGCAAAAAAGTTTTAATTCTTTCCCTAAAATTATTTATCAATTTAACGAGTGAAATGGACATGGAAGAGTATGCAGTCGCACATAATTCTTATGCGTTATTTGGGGAAAAGTTAGCACAATGCACTTATATCCATGCATATCTTATAAAATATGGGAAAAAAAATTAATTTATTATAATTTAAATAAATAATTACGAATATATAATTATTTCGAAATTCTTTATGAAGCAGTTATTTATGCCTAATGAGGGCATGATCACGTAGGCAATCACACCTAATTCAAGTGTGACTCATACGGTGCTTGACACGTGGCATAAAAAAATAAACAGTTTGATTGTAAAACTTTGGAAGACAATAACTTTAGTTTCGGATGCCCAAATTAGGTGATTTTTATTTTATTCCATGTAAATTTTTGAAATCTACGTAGTGACACATCATTTGACGTAATTTATCTCTCACAAACCCAAAAGCCTCCGGGTTCTTTCCGAACCAACACCATAAGCTGCAACATTGATGGAGAGAAAATCACTGTCATGATTAGAAACATTCGTAACAAACATTCCTATAATTATAGTACCATTGTTCAAATTCAAACTATATTTACGAGAGACGAAACTTCAATTTAAATAACATCATTTACACTCACAAATATAAAATATACCAAATGTGTTTATCTCAAAAAGTTATGCGAAATAAAAAAAAAAACTGATTCGGGCACCCGAGACCAAAGTTATAGTCTTCCAAAGTTTTATGATAAAATATCCTAAATTTTGGAAAAAATTTCACCAAAATTCCCTTTAATAAGATGTCATTGCGTAGGTCTTGAAAAGTTATATGAAATCAAATTTTTTTTTACCTAATTTGAATAATCGAGTCAAAAGTTATATGATTTTCCAAAATTTTACGGTCAAACTGTTGATTTTTTTATGCCACGTGCCAGCACCGGAAGTGAGGTTGGTCACGCCTAAAAGAAGCATAAGTGGTCACGCCTTTTTTAGGCGTGAATGTCTCGTGGGCCATGCTTCAGTGAGACGTGAATGGTCACGTCCAATTTGGGCGTGAGTAACTGTAATAGATTCATAAATAATTTCAAAACAATTATGAATTATGAATTTCAAAACAACTATATATTCATAATTATTTATTTAAATTTTAATAAATTAATTTTTTGCCACAAAATATGACATATAACAAGTGCATTTTAACTTTTGCACAAATTACATATAAGATGAAATGCACATATCTCATGTGCATTTCATTCACATTAAATTAATTAATAATTTCATAAAAAAATTAAAATATTTATTTTTTTCCTTCTTTCGGGCAAAAGGCCCATTTTCGAGTTTAATAAGGCATTAATATATGAATAGTTATAGTATTTTTCTGCCCATTAGTGGAATTGCATTGTAAGTATTTCAACTGTCACGTGCTTGGTTTTCATTTGCTTTCTGTTTTTTTCATATTTCAGATATGTTCTTAATTAGAAGAGACTGAGAAGAACACCCAACCTGTTTTGAGATCCTATTTGTGAGTTTGACCACTAGAAGTGTTTTTCCAGCTTCACGAATACCAGGTGATTACGAAAGAGAATTTTGAGGGTATTTTGATATACAATGTTGGAGTTTCAGGGAAAGGATCTAACGTTGTTAGTTAAAGAAGAGGGATTTAAATTTGAGTCCTACCCATCTATGTGGATTGTGGAATCAGGTAATTATTTGGAGTTGTGTGGGATCTTCTTTGAGTGGTGTTGGTAATTTAATTATGGTTAATAAATTCTCATATCAGGTGAAAATAAATTAAGTAAGAAACATCTAAATGAAAAAGACCTTTTTATAATCAAAATAATTTATATCGAAAAAAAAATTAATTAGTTCAAAAATTCTAATGATATTATAAAACAATTTTAGATTATATAATTAGCTTATGTAGAGAAAAAAAATACATAATAATGAAATTGGTTAATATTAAATGTCTGTATTATATAAGACATAAAAGCATTTATAATGAGAGATATGTTTTCATAGCAAGGCGACAAGTAGATCATGCCGCTATTATAAAAGACATACACAAAGACTAAGTATGATAATCTTCTTCTAATTTACTTAAGTTCATTACTCAAATACTGACTTAAATATGGTTAGAGTGCCTGATGTGCCTTCGGCATATAGGTATTTCAGATTGAAAAGAACAAGGATTTGACAGTAATTCAGAGATAAAAAGTATTATTTTTAATGAATTATTGATAATTTATCTTCAGACACACTTTCACTCTGATTGTTTTTATAGGAGGAAAGCATGGAAATAAGCTATGTTGCAAATAACCAACTCACGCGAATAGCAAGAGAATGGCGTAGATCGCGCCAGATTAAGGAAGAAAGAGCAAACACCACTGCAATTCACGCTAATAGTGTGATTTTCACGTTAGTAGCGCCAAGAACAGAGTCCTCCACTGCTTCCCCGCGCGAATCTGGCGCTGGCCGCGCGCGGGCGTCGTGATTTCAGCGTCCTAATTGCATGTTTGGATAAAAATAGAAAGAAAAATCAAATCTTTTGGAAGATTATGACCTGATTGGGTGATGGGTTATAAAAGGGAGTCAGAAACCCTAAGAAAAACAACTTTTTGCACGAGAGAAATTACGAACAACGGAAATCGGAACAAGCTCTTGGTGACTGAAGATTCAAGATTTCTTCTTCCCATTATCCTGGTTATTATTTTATTTTATGAATTCTTTTCTATACATTAAATTGTCAGACATGAACATATCTGGTTAGTCTTTTATTATTGCGGTAAGGGTCACAACCCTTGATGTGAACCCCTTGTAGTTTGGTTAATTTTATATTTAATGATTCCAATTGCATTTATTTTATCTTGTTCTTCATCTTATAATTCTTTTAGAACCGATCACTCTATTAGGATTGCGAGGGTTAGGGTTTTCAATAGGAATATTGAGATTCTAATTCCTGACAAAGGATAAAATAACAATTCATGTACGCACTAGGGATAGGCTTCACGAATTGCAAACGTGAAAAATTCACTGATTTAAAAGGCTTAACTTGAAAAGGAATTTCTAAGGGATTAAGACTCTAATAGGGTTAATAAAGTTAAGATCACTAAGGAATTAGGGCTTAACTAATCAATTAAAAGATGGTGAATTGTTTGATCAATGGTTAATTAAATATAAACATTAATTCATATTGCAAGGTGGGGATCAAAAAGGTGTTAGCGTCTTTTACTGCAATATTCTTTTAAATATTTTCCCAATCTTAATATGTTATTCTCAAGGTTTTAAAAGCATCTTTGAATTATTCACAAGTTCTTGAATTGTTCTCAATTTTTACAATCACGATTATTCTCAAATCAATTTTATTAATCCAACAAGAGAGGAATAGTTAAAATAATTTCGGTGCTTCAATCCTCGTGGAGACGGAGCATGAAAAAGAGGTGGAAACGCCTGCAAAAGAAGAGCCCGCAAAACAAGAAAAAGAAGAGTCAAAGAAGAAATCTGTTGAAGCTCCAAAGGAACTGATGGATTATTCTCGTTTTGAGAAACCTCCTTATCCTATGAAGCTCAAGCAACAGACACAGAAGCAACAGTATGCCAGGCTTTTAGATATGTTTAAAAAGTTGCATATTAATATTCCTTTTGCTGAGGCTTTAGCTAATATGCCTAACTATGCTAAATTCATGAAAGATTTGTTTTCTAGAAAGCAGAAGTTGCAGGATTGTGAGACAGTAGCACTTACTACAGAAGAGGTTCCCACCAAAGCTTCGAGATCCTGGGAGTTTCAACATCCCAATTGCGATAGGCAACACCAATGTTGGCCGAGCACTTTATGATCTTGGAGCAAGCATCAACTTGATGCCGCTGTCAATATGCAAGTCATTGGGAATCTCTGAGTTGAAGCCAACTATGGTCTCTTTACAGCTTGCTGACCGTTCGTTAAGGAGACCTAATGGAGTCATAGAGGATGTCCTTGTCAAAGTTGACAAGTTTATCTTCCTGCTGATTTCATTGTACTGGATATGGAGGAGGAAAGTGAAATACCTCTTCTACTTGGAAGGCCATTCTTAGCCACAGCTCGAGCTATGATTGATGTAGAACAAGGAAAGCTCGAATTAAGGATGAATGATGAGACAATTACTATCAATATGTTTGATGCTATGAAGAACTCATCTGATCAAAGTGATTGCTTCAGACTTGATGTATTTGAAGAAGTAGCCAAAGAAGAGAAGATTGATGATCAAGAGCTTGAAGAAGAGTTGAAGGTTTGAGATGAAGCTACTCCACAAGAAGAACGAGAAGTTATTTTTGAGGTGCTAGAAAAGAAAGAAGATGACTCAGTGATATTGGCACCAAAGGTAGAATTGAAAGAGTTACCTGAAACTCTGAAATACGCCTTCTTGGGAGATGAAGAACAATATCATGTTATCATCAATAAGGAATTGTCTTCTGATGAAGAGAAAAAACTGTTGGAAGTACTCAAGCAGCACAAGACAACTATCAGGTGGTCTATTTCTGATTTGAAGGGCATCAATCCTTCTTTCTGTACTCACAAAATTCTAATGAAAGACAATGTCAAACCAGTGAGGCAGCCTCAGAGGAGACTAAACCTCACTATGAAGGAAGTAGTCCGCAAGTAAGTGGTGAAGCTCATGGATGCTGGAATGATTTACCCAATTTCTGACACTGCATGGGTAAGTCCAGTACAGACTGTTCCAAAGAAAGAAGGAGTAACTGTTGTGAAGAATGAGCAGAATGAGTTAATTACCACCAGAACTATTACTGGTTGGAGAATCTGTGTGGATTACAGAAGACTGAATGATGCCACAAGGAAGGATCATTTTCCCCTTCCTTTTATTGATCAACTGCTGGAAAGGTTAGCTGAGCATGCTTTATATTGCTTCTTGGATGGTTATTTCGGCTATAATCAAATTCCAGTAGCACCAGAGGATCAGGAGAAGACGACTTTTACATGCCCATTTGGAGTTTTTGCCTACAGGAAAATGCCATTCGGGCTCTGCAATGCACCTGCGACATTTCAAAGGTGTATGCTTTCTATCTTCTTTGATATGGTAGAAAAATGTTTAGAGGTTTTTATGGATGATTTTTCTGTCTTTGGTTCCTGTTTTGATTCATGCTTAGTTAATTTAGCTAAAGTTTTGAAAAGATGTCTGGAAACTAATCTAGTTCTAAACTGGAAAAAATGCCATTTTATGGTACGAAATGGCATAGTATTAGGCCATAAAATTTCGGAAAAAGGCATTGAAGTTGATAAGGCTAAGTTAATGTTAATTGAAAAACTTTCCCCTCCCGTTAATGCTATTAGTGTACGAAGTTTCTTAGGCCATGCAGGTTTTTATCGAAGATTCATCAAGGATTTTTCGAAGATTGCAAAGCCTCTTAGCCAACTGTTGGTGAAGGAAAATGAATTCCTTTTTGATGAAGCTTACCTCAATGCATTCAATGTATTGAAGGAAAAGCTTACCACAACGCCTGTTCTGACGGTGCTAGACTGGAGTCTTCCTTTTGAACTCACGTGTGATGCGAGCGCATACGCTATGGGCGCAGTACTTGGTCAGCGCAAGAAAAAGTTGCTACATGTTATTTACTATGCTAGTAAGGTTTTTAATGAGGCACAAGTTAATTATGCCACTACTGAAAAAGAGATGCTAGCGGTAGTTTATGCTTTAGATAAATTTAGACCTTATCTGATAGGTTCTAAAGTGATTGTATTCACTGACCATGCTGCTCTTAAGTATTTGATGACCAAACAGGATGCAAAGCCACGTTTGCTGCGTTGGATGCTCCTATTTCAGGAGTTTGATTTGGAAATCAAAGACAAAGCTGGAGTAGAAAATAAAGTGGCGGATCACTTGTCAAGAATTCAAGACAAGGACTTGCAAGAAGGATCTGAAATAGAAGTTAATGAATCATTTCTTGATGAGCAAGTGATGGCGGTAATCATGAGTCCATGGTTTGCAAACTTTGCAAATTACAAGGCTGCTGGATTAATGCCTGATGATCTTACTTGGCAGCAGAAAAAGAAATTCCTTCATGATACAAGGAGGTACCATTAGGATAACCCTTTCCTTTATTTTCAATGTGCTGATGGTGTTATTCGTAGGTGTGTTGCTGAAATTTAAGTGCTGGATATTCTGTGGCACTGCCACACATATGATTATGGAGGTCATTTTGGAGCTAACCGGACTGCACAGAAAGTACTGCAAAGCGGCTATTATTGGCCCGTAATTTTTAAGGACGCGCGAGACTTTGTGGAAAAGTGTGACAATTGCCAGAGGACGGGAAACATATCCCATAAAGATGAGATGCCCTTCAACTGTATATTAGAGGTGGAGCTGTTTGATGTCTAGGGAATTGACTTTATGGGACCATTCCCTAAGTCATATTTGAACCAATACATCTTGGTTGCTGTGGACTACGTGTCCAAGTGGGTAGAAGCGGTTGCTTTGCCTACGAATGATGCAAATGTGGTAGTTTCTTTCTTAAGGAAGAATATTTTTACCCGCTTTGGAGTTCCTCGTGCTATCATAAGTGATGGTGACACTCACTTCTGCAATAAGCAGTTTGAAAACTTGCTTACAAAGTATGGCGTTACTCATAAGGTGACTACCCCATACCATCCTCAGACTAGCGGACAAGTAGAGATTTCAAATAGAGAGCTGAAGAGGATTCTGGAAAAGACTATAGGCATCTCAAGGAAAAATTGGGCCAAGAAATTGGATGATACACTCTGGGCATACAGGACCGCTTTCAAAACACCAATAGGTATGTCACCATTCCAACTGGTGTATGGTAAGTCTTGTCATCTCCCTGTAGAGTTAGAACATAGAGCTTTGTGGGCTATTAAATTTTTGAATTTTGAACCATCAAAAGCTAATGATAAAAGATTACTGCAATTAAATGAGCTTGATGAGTTTAGGTTAGCAGCATATGAAAATGCCAGGATTTACAAAGAGAAGACAAAGAAGTGGCATGACAAGAAGATCCAACCAAAAGAGTTTGAGCCAGGACAACAGGTATTACTATACAACTCTCGCCTGAGGTTGTTTCCAGGTAAGCTCAAATCTCGCTGGTCTGGTCCTTTCATTGTTAAGAAAGTATTTTCATATGGTACAGTTGAAATCTCCCTTCTCAATGTTGAAAGACCTTTTAAGGTCAATGGGTGTAGATTGAAATTATATCATGGAGAGCAAGTAAATAGGGACACCGTTTCTGTCCCTATGGCTTCACATGAGGTTTAAATTGTTCTCGTCAGGCGCGAGACGTTAAACAAGCGCTTCTTGGGAGGCAACCCAAGAGTATTGAATCATTTATTTTTATTTTTAGAGTCATGAGATAAATGGTAAAAAGTTATAGTCACAAGTCCATGCTAATGACGCTAAGTTGACGTCAAATGCATCTTTGGAACAAGGGGAATTGTGACCTCACGCTAATCGCGTGAGACTCACGCTAATCGCGCCAGGTGGATCACTACCCCTCGAGCTTACTGTCAAAGCACGCTAATAGCGTGACATGGGCGCTAACAGCGCCAATGGGTTTCAATCCATGCCAATAGCGTGGAATCAACGCTAATTGCGTGAAAAAGGGTGGTACTCACTGTCTTACCGCGCTAATGGCGTGAAAGTGGCGCGAGTAGCGCCAAAAGTTTTTGTCACGCTAACCGCTTGACAATGACGTGAGCCGCGTTAATATTTCTTCCCATCCCTGTCTTACCGCGCTATTAGCATGGTATTGGCGTGATTAGCGCCAGCGATTTTTGAGGGTTTCCAAATACCGTGCTATTAGCGCCGACGATTTTTGAGGGAATCCAAATTTAAATTTTGAATCTACCCAAAAAGCCCACCTCCATCAGCCCATTCTCCCTCATTCTCACCCCACTACCCTCTCTCTCTCCCATCTACCCTAATCTCCTCACCACACCTCCATCATTTTCTCCCCTCAAACTCACACTCCTCAAATCTTTTCAACTTCCTCATTTCTCTTCTTTCATCATAACCACCCAAACCATCTCCCTCTATAAAACCCACGGTAGAACCACAACCCTCTCATCTTACCATCAATTTCGTTTGGTTTTTCCTCCAATCTCCACCATCTTCAACACAAGTTTCATCCCAATCACATTCACGTTGAGTAACAAGTTAGGGTTCTACAAAGTTTGGTGTTCCTTTCATTTGGGTTTTCATCATTCTTTTCTTCCATTACTATGGCCGGTGAAAAGAAATTCTTATTCTTCGACTAGTTTAGTTTTATTGCTGGGGACAACAATTTTCTAAATCTGGGAATTGGGTGCACCACATGCGGTACGGAGGAATCAAACTGAAAAGACCTCTAATAGAAATTTTTTCTGAATCACGGGAGATATCTAAACCCTTCTGTCTCATTCTCTTTTGTTATTTGTGTTTTGATAGAAGAATTCTCTGAGCAACATACCTGGATTTGCATTAGCTACTCATGCAATAAGATGATTAAACCTTAGAGAGCATATAAGATACTATGTGAGAAGTCATAATGGGTAAATGTTATGAGTAATGCTTTGAAGTATAAGAGTTATTATTGCTCGTTTGATTGAATTCTTTGTTGAGAGTTACAGTTGATATGTGATGATAATGGAATTTAGATTCTAGTTTGATTGCACAACCGTGAGGTTTGAGCCTATACAGTAAATTTTTTGTGTGGAGAGACCTCACTGTGATAATACTCTAGAACTTGATTTGTTTCTTTGTAATATATGCATGATCTGAAATGATAAAGACAATTCTTTCTTGTTAACTACTTGGCCAAATAGCTGTCCCGAAAAATTTCCATTGTTAGCCACTTTGAGCTTTAGCCTGTCTCTTGTTGGATCTCACTATAAAACACTTAACTTATCTCCCAATCAGTATATCCTGAATGCGATTGAAGCGCTGATCATAGAAATTCAAGCAAAAAGTTCACAGAAGTTAAAGTGATGGCAAAAGCAAAAGCTGAGACCAAGGAGAAAAAAAAGAACAAAATGAAAAAGTTGCATAGCAACGAAAAAGCATGAAAAGGTCAAGAAGAAAAAGAAAAAGAAAAAGTATGAATAGAAAGGAAAAAACTAAGTGAAATTGTGTCTGAGGGTGAACAACTGAAAATAAATAGTTGTGTTTCAATCTCATATACTGTAAAAAGTAACCATTTTCCCAGATATTCCTACCTTAAGTCTAAGCCAAGTTACAACCCTACAAAGACCTTTGGATCTAATTGTGCATGTTTTACATGTTCCTCATCTTTAGGAACTTGATGGATTGAGAGTTTAAACCCTATACACAAGAGTGAAAAGTGCAGTGATTATCACGGTAAGGAGTGATTAAGCTAGATTCTAATTCCTTATACAAAAAGTGATTCTTAAAACTCTCAACTTTGAATTCATTCATGCATAGCATTATAACTCTTAATCTCTTCCATGTAGAAAACTTCATTAATGACATAAATTCTTCTCACAGAGCTTATCATTGCTGCCTAATGTTTGATCTTATTTATTGCTGGGGACAACAATATCTAAATCTGGGAATTATTTGATATGCCTTCGGCATATAGGTATTTCAGATTGAAAAGAACAAGGATTTGACAGTAATTCAGGGATAAAAATTTTTATTTTTAATGAATTATTGATAATCTATCTTCAGGCACACTTTCACTCTCATTTTATGTTTTTATATGAGGAAAGCATGGAAATAAGCTATGTTGCAAATAACCAACTCACGCGAATAACAAGAGAATGGCGTGGATCGCGCCAGATTAAGGAAGAAAGAGCAAACACCACTGCAACTCACGCTGATAGCGTGATCACGCTAGTAGCGCCAAGAACAGAGTTCTCCACTGCTTTCTCGCGCGAATCTGGCGCTGATCGCGCGGGCATCGTGATTTCAGCGTCCTGATTGCATGTTTGGATAAAAACAGAAAGAAAAATCAAATCTTCTGGAAGATTATGACCTGATTGGGTGATGGTTTATAAAAGAGAGTCAGAAACCCTAAGAAAAACAACTTTTTGCACGGGAGAAATTACAAACAACTGAAATCGGAGCAAGCTCTTGGTGACTGAAGATTCAAGATTTCTTCTTCCCATTATTCTGGTTATTATTTTATTTTATGAATTCTTTTCTATACATTGAATTGTCATACATGAACATGTCTGGCTAGTCTTTTATTATTGTGGTAAGGGTCACAACCCTTGATGTGAACCCCTTGTAGTTTGGTTAATTTTATATTTAATGATTCTAATTGCATTTATTTTATCTTGTTCTTCATCTTATAATTCTTTTAGAACCGATCACTCTATTAGGATTGCGAGGGTTAGGGTTTTCAACAGGAATATTGAGATTCTAGTTCCTGACAAAGGATAAAATAACAATTCATGTACGCACTAGGGATAGGCTTCACGAATTGCAAACATGAAAAATTCACTGATTTAAAAGGCTTAACTTGAAAAGGAATTTCTAAGGGATTAGGACTCTAATAGGGTTAATAAAGTTAAGATCACTAAGGAATTATGGCTTAACTAATCAATTAAAAGATGGTGAATTGTTTGATCAATGGTTAAATTAAATATAAACATTAATTCATATTGCAAGGTGGGGATCAAAAAGGTGTTGGTGTAAGGACCCTCACCGTTAATTTAGGAAATTAATTAAATAAATATGAGAATTAGGAAATAATTCCATAATTGACCTTAATAATTATGATAAAGCTTAAATAATTATAGTAAGTGTGAAATAACGTTGAAAGTCGTTTTTCTGACGAAAAGTGCTGATACCGGTTCTGCTACTCGGTATAAATGCGTACTGATGAAGTATCCCAGAAAATTATAATAATTGTGGGAATATTCCTAGAATAATATATAGGACATGTAAAACAAGTTTCAAGTTAAAATAATGAGAACTGGTGCCCGAACTGATACTGGCTATGTAAAAGCGCGTACCGGAAATGTGCTGCGAAAAAAATAAAATATGACAAATCGTAGAAAAATGATTAGGTTCAGAATCCTAAGTTTGGGATTAAAACGCTAAGCGTAGCAATTAACGCTAATACTGTGCGATTAAAATTTAAGTGGCCTATATAAGGCTTTGGCACATGATCCTAGGTCATTGTTTAATGCCTTCTACGTGGGAGACCTTCAGCTGAGCAGCCTCCACCACTTCATTGTCTTCTCTTCTCCATTTTGTGACCAAGGAGCCACCTTTCTCCATGGAACCTTCTCCAAAACACCATTATTGAGTAAGAGTTGGTCTTGTGAGGGGGAGTGAGAGCCTTTTCTGGTTGTTCAACCACTGTGTGTAGGGGTTGTGGGGCTGACTTCATTGTTCGAGAGCTTGTGTCTTGTTGGTGTTGGTCCAAGAAACCATTTTTGGTGAGGAGGAACCTTGGTGGTGTGCCATTTTCGTACACTTGCAAGTCAGAACCTTTGAGACTGAAGGGAGAGCTCAAAGAGTCATTGTTGCTCTGTTTTAAGCTTGGGTAAGTTTCACCATCACTTTGATCATGATTTTAATGGGTAAAAGTGGAGTCTTGGCATGTTTAATAAGAGAAACAAGTAACCAATGTGATAAATGACCTAGAGGGGTTTAAAGATGCATGCTTTAACGTTTAGAAGTGTTAAAAATGGAACCTTGGTAGGGATATCTCGCGAAATGCAAAAACTGCACTCTGTTGCGAAATATTCGGATATGATATCCGGATATGGGGTCTTGAGATATCCAAATATGGATATCCGGATATGATATCCGGATATGGGATATCCGAATATGTTCCTGACAAATATCCAGATATTCTGGGAATTTCGAGACAGTGTCTGTACTGTTCATACATAACTGTGTTTGGGGTTGGTGGACCCTAGATTGATGAAGTTGAACTTCTGTAATGAAAATATAAGTCAGAATCTATGTGATTTAGGGCTTATGGCTTTGTGAGAAGCCTAAAGACATGAAACGTAAAGGAAATGTGTTGTCTTTGTGTCATATGCTGTTGTGTTTGAATATTGATATGATTGTTGGTCCAAAACAGATTGTGATTCTACTGTGTGTGGACTTTGAGCTTGTGTGGACTCTTGGCTTGGATAGTTAGCTTGTAAGGTAAGCTTTTGTTTCCTCGGTTTAGCCATTGTTGGTTCAACCATGCCCTTTGGAGGAATGGTTTTATGCATGATATGTTTTCATGTTTTGATGATTTGAATGCTTTTGAGCTGTTAAGTGTAAGGACCCTATAGTATGCATGTGTTGTTCCATCTAGACAGTAATCCTGAGTATGTGGCGTCATACAATACGGTGGTTCTGTGGGTGGGTGCAAGTGGCGTCTTGCACTGATGTAGGCAATAGACGTATTTAAGTCCTGCATTTCTCTGGCTAGTAGAATAGTTGACACACATGACATGATTATCTGTTGCATTGCACTGATTTCGGAACTGATATTATATGACTACTTTTAGAACTTATATTGCACATGTAAGTGAGCTTGGGGTGGAGAGATCCTTGAGGACCTCTTGTCTTACTGAGATTTCTGTGTAGAGATCTCACCCCACGTTTGGGGTACCATTTCAGGTTCAAGTAATATGGGGGTTGAGACCTATAGCGACAGGAGGCCGGAGCTTAGTTGATTGATGTTTATCTGCTTATGCTGACTATGCTTGGATGCTGGATTATGCCTGTTGATTTTATGCTATTAGCTTCATTGTATGGATTACTGTGTTGAGACTCTGTTGGTTATGTTGATTTATTTGGTGAGCATGGGGATTGTCCATGCCACATTGATTGACTACGTCTTAGTTTGGTTTCGTGTGTAATAAGGTATCAGGATATTGTCCGGACTACGTGTTGTAGTTCCGTAATTTTAGATACTCACCGTTATTTATATATTGAGGTATTTCAGTTAGCTGTCTTTTTGCAATTACATACAGCCAATGTTTTGGAAATGAATTAAGTAATTCAACTTGGTAATGATAATGACGTCATAATTGAAAAGAAAAAGATATTCCGCATTTTAAATTAAGCATGGCTTAATACGATGACATGTTAACAAACTGGGTATACACGAGGTGTTACAGTTGGCGTCTTTTACTGCAATATTCTTTTAAATATTTTCCCAATCTTAATCTGTTATTCTCAAGGTTTTAAAAGCATCTTTGAATTATTTACAAGTTCTTGAATTGTTCTCAATTTTTACAACCACAATTATTCTCAAATCAATTTTATTAATCCAACAAGAGAAGAATAGTTAAAATAATTTCGGTACTTCAATCCTCGGGGAGACGATACTCTACTCATCTTTTATTACTTGGAACGATCGGTATACTTGCCGATTTTTCGCAACAGTGCCTTACAGCTACTCACCTCCATCTGTTCCTAATAAACACACTTCAACGACATCAAAATCTCCATCCCATAGTTGATCAACTTGTTATTTAGAAGACAGTGGGTGATATTAAATCACTAAGAGGTTTGAACCCATGTATATAACATAAGAGATAATGATTAGAACTATCAAACACAGTGTAATAAAGGAAATTAGGACAGACTTACAGTATGTCGGATAATGGAACATAATGGTGAATGTATGCAGAATAATTAAAAATCCCACTACCAGTCAACAACCCAAACGAACACAACAATATGCCAGAGGAATTACACATTTTGGACAAAAAAAATAAAAAAATTAACTGAACCTGCTGGATGGCGGCACCCATATGGTGGACCTAAGCCCATCTAGCTCCTCTCCCCTCCACAAAAGTGTAGTGCCCCAAGGGGCAATTTAGGACTATAAGGTGGGAGCTTATAAGCTCTCTCACCTCTACTAGTTGTTCCATGTGGAACTTTTTAAAACCCACACACCCCTTCAACTTCCCTCTTTTCTTTTCTTCCTTAACCTACTTCTTATTCGTAACCAATATATTGTCTATACAAATTCCAATACAACTGATCCCATCACAACAACCTATCGATAATCTAGTTGGATAAGGGTGAGTCGTGTGTGATCAAACTCAACTCCATGTGGTCATATCAATAACACCCCCTTAATAAATTATTTAAAATTACTCAATTATTATGTTAGACCAGAGTAAGTTATACAAAAGTCACAAACCAAAACAACTTCAGTACTCTGTCGGACAAAGTAAATTAAAAATTCACAAAAGCATCTTATGCAGCAAAGAAATTACTTGTGTAGAAAACGACATACATTCCACCGACAAAAAAGGAAGAAAAAAAAATTAATATGCATGCTAGCATATCCACTGTGTGACAATCTCTCTCTAATCTTTAAAAGAAAACGTGTTATATAAAGTTAAGTTTTTTTTTTTTTTTTTAATTCGTTTGCTTGTGATTAATATTTTTATTTGTTTTTAAGTGAACTACTCCGATATCTTATGAATAATCAAAAAATGTAACTTATTTGGAAGAATTTTTCTTTATAATAGCACATTTAATGATTTAATTGCAATACTAATACATGATGCAGATCCACTGTCGCAACTCCGGTCGATATGGACCAAAATCGATCAATCTTTATGTTCAACTTCGACCGGAAAGTAAAGATCATTAAGTATATCTAAGAGTTGTTGGTGTAATGATGTCCTAGTTAATTAGATCTCATGATTTGTCATGCTCAAAGAATAATAGGATCGATTCTGAAAGTAACAATTCTTGGGAAAGGAAAATAGACTCAAAGCTTAAAATCGTATTAGGCGGTCCTTTAAAATTTCGGACACCAATCAATATCTAAAAATATCATCATCTATAATTGATTTATGCTATATTTGTTTGGCGTTCAACAACCGAATATATCGTTTGATCAAGAAATTTATGTCGTAATGAAGTGTTTGGTAATATTTTAAACAAAACTGTAGCAAGTAAAATTAAAAGTTTGTTTGCATATTTACAAGTACATTTTTAACGATAATTTATATTTACTCTAACTCAAAAGATAAAGCATATTATTTTAGTAATTATATATTTAAAAGTGGTTTTTAGTAAAATTATTTAAATACAATTATTTACTTTTCAAATAACTATTTTTAAATATATATCATTTTAATCAAACCTAGTTTTAACCAAAATCAATTCTTGTAAAATTAAATTTAGAGTAAATACCATTTTTGGTCCCTTACAAAAAATACGGTCCCCGTTTTAATCCCTTACAAAAAAAAAAGTCTCGAGATCCTTAAGAAATTCAAAGTGGATCCATTTAGTTGAAATCGTGATCCCTCACAAATTCAAAAAAGACCCATATTAGTCCCTTAGAAGGACTAAAATGGGTCCACTTTAAATTTCATAGGGATCAACGACTAATTATTTTTTGTAAAGGACTAAATTGGGGACCGTGTTCTTTGTTAGGGACTCTAAAAGGTATTTACTCTTAAACTTATAAAAAATTCAAGCTTTAAAACTTTAATCTAATCCCGAATGTGTACAATATAGTTAGTGGTGGGAAAATTAATTTTTATAGAATTTATTTTCATAAATATTTATGAATTTCCATGTAAGCTATTAACTAATGCATTAATTGTATTTTAATTTTTTAAATGAGTTAAATGCGTTAATCTAAAAGTATGTAACAACTTGTTACCAAAAATAAAATAAAATGTAACAACTGATGTTGCAAGTAACGTTTAAGTACTGATCACATGGGTGATGTTTGACGTCAAAAACCGCATACCTAGGTAACGAATATAGTTTTTAAATATAACGTCCTTATTTATCACCCAAATTTTAAAAAATATTTTTATGTGAGTTAAATATTAGATAAAATTAGTTTTAGGAAACTCAACTCCAAGTTGATTTTTTTATTATTATTGAAACTATCATTCTTTTTTATTTGAGGAAGGTTATACTTATAATATTTTTTTTACATCCTCTTACAACCACATTTTAACATTGTTGATTTTCGTCAATCAACGGTTATCATTAATTATGAATTAATAATTAATTAATGAGTTTAATTTGCGAAAATCATAACCGTTGATTGACGAAAATTAACGGTATTAAGATATGGTTGTACGAGGTTGTAAAAAAAAGGTTGTATGTATAATCTTCCTCTTTTTATTTTACCAACTTAAAAACAGTTATTGAATAAGATAAAATGATATGAACCCCATCTATCTAATTATAGACTAATAAATATATCAACTAATTATTTTAAAGATTAATATATAAATATATATATATATATAAATATATATAAGATTTAGCGGATCTATAGTGATCGGATCAGGTTTGGTGCGGTCAAAAAATTATAACTATATACGTACTACGGATAGTATATAGATATAATATTAAAGTCGTGTTTTTTTCTGTCTCTTCCGAAATTTAACAAAGTACCACAGGTAATATATAGTTATAATATTAAAGCTACTTTTTTTCTCTTCACAATAACTTTTCAGACAGTTGTGGGGGACGTAGGAGAGATAAAAAATAACTTTAATATTATAACTATGTACTACTTGTACATAATTAAATTTCTGAAGAGAGAGATAAAAAATATAACTTTAATATTATAACTGTAGTACACAGTTATAATTTTTTGACCGCACCAAACCTTAGATCTAATCACATGACAAATCATTTTGCCATATATATATATATATATATATATATATATATATATATATATATATATATATATAAGGAAAAATGTTTGTCCTTTAAAGAATATAACTTTGTGTTATTTTAGATGAAACAACATCATTTTGGTACATAATTGATAATTTTTATATTCTCTCTCCTCCACTTTCTCTCTCTTCCTAATTTTATGGAGCAGAGAGAATATAAAAAATTACCAGTTATACACCACAATGGCGTTGTTATATCTAAAATTACACAAACTTATATTCTTTAAAAGAACAAATATTTTTTCCTACTCACACACTAATATGGATAAGATCAACTTATACCAGTGTAAAAATAATAAGTCTTACACTAAATCTTAGCCGTTAATTTTCGTGAAATTTTCCAATTGTAATTTATTGGGAATTAATAATTATTTAATGAGTGTGCCCAATAAATTACAACTGTTAGATATACAGAAATCGATGGTTAATATTTCGTGTAAGACTTATTATTCTTACACTAGTGTAAGTTGATCATGCCCTGTGTGTGTGTGTGTGTATATATATATATATATATATATATATATATATATACACATATCGGGCATGATCTTTTGACACCGGTGTTAAACTTTAAAATTTGACATCAAATCCTAACCGTTGATTTTCACCAATCAACGACTATCATTTATTGAGAATCAAATTTATTGATTAATTATTAATTTTCAATAAATAATAATCATTGATTGGCGGAAATCAACAGTTAGGATTTGGTGTCAAATTTCAAAGTTTGATATCGATGTCAAAGGATCATATCACACACACTCACACACACACACACACACACATATCGACGATTAGGATTAGGAGTCAAATTTCAAAGTTTGACACCGGTATCAAACTTTGAAATTTGACACCAAATACTAACCATTGATTGGCGAAAATCAACGGTTATCATTTATTGCAAACAAAGTGATTGTGGATGGGTTACGAAAACAGATGGATAGTACTAAGGATAGCTTGGTTCAACAGTTATACTATGTTTTATGGGGGTACAGAACAAAAATCCAAACAGCAAATCGGAGAAACTCCATTTAGACTTACTTATGGATGCGAGCTATGATTCCGGTTAAGATAGGAGAGCCATCTTAGAGGAGAATGAAGGTTCTCAATAGACTTGATAGGCGAAATCAGAGTCACGACATATTGCCGAGATATGGCAACCAAACAATTGCTAGTAGTAAGATATAATAGAAAAATAAGGCCAAGGTCACTTGAAAAAGATGAACTGGTACTTAGAAGAGCAGACATTGGCAACAAGAATGCTAGAGATGGAAAGTTGGCTGCAAAAAGGGAAGGTACTTACCGGGTTAAAGAGAAACTCGAAAAATAGGATTATATCCTGGAAATAATAGAAGAAAAGCCTATCAAGCAGTGTTTTAAAACTCGGACCGATCATTGAATGGTCGAGGTATTGGGTCACTGGTTCAACCAGTTGAACCAGATTTACTGTTCACATATTAAAAATATAAAAATATTACTTATATTAATAAAAATTCATATAAGAAAACTATCAATGAGCTACAAAAAATAAATTGATTTTCAATGATAGCAAATATTATATACTTCTAAGCTTCTAGCTCTAGAGTCTAAACCATATCCTAATATTGGATTAAAATTGCAATATAAGTTAAATGCACCTTTTGTGCTTGACATGATACGAATAAATTAAATCATGATAACAAATAGTATGCATGAAATATACACTAAGAAAAAAATGTCACCGTTATCATGATAACAAATAGTATGCATGAAATATACACTAAGAAAAAAGTGTCCACCGTTGAGATGAGATCATGAGACCATCAGTGTTTATCACCACTTAACTTCATGAGATCATTATAAGATGCAACTAAAGTACATAACCGAACTACACTAATCTAAAATACCTTATTATTTTCACCTTACTTTTAATGATACTCCTCATAAAATATGAATATGATTTAATTCAAGAATTCTTATCAACAAAAAAAAATTTACCAAAAGAAAAAGAAAAAGGAATAACCGGTCTAACCCGGGTCACCGGTTCGCCGAGTTTCGGCCGGGTCAATCGGTCCAATCCGAGTTGATTGCAGAAGCGGTCCAACTACCCGCTCGGACTGGAAAACCCACCGGGTCACCGAGTCCCGGGTCGACCCGGCCAGTCCGAGCCGGGTTTTAAAACACTGCTATCAAGAGAACATGGAACACGGATAAACTGAAGATGTATTACAGTTAAGATCTGGGTTCCATGGGCGGGCTATTTTTAATATTGTTTCAATTTCTAGGCGAACTATTTTTGCTTTGAAGGGATTGTTTAAAGTTGACTATATCGACAAGTTCATGTAATTGATATCTTTAATATGAATAAATGAGGAATTTTTCATTGAAATTTATCCTTATATGATTATGATGCATCAATATATAAATCTGAAATTTATCCTTTATTGAAATGTTCCACATTATGGTTGGTAAACTAAACTAGGACATATGACAATATTGCCTTTACCTTGGATGAAAAACTGGGCAATAAAACCTGGATTTCAAATTGAAGGAACCAATATTTACCTTCACAAATAGCAACTTCGCAAAATGCTAAGTTAAAATAATAAAAACGTCATGCAAATGAATACATGACAAAGAAAAGTGCGAAATCCGTCTAATATTGTTTGACCACGACTAGGTCAGCAATAGTACTCGAAATTGTATCCGAGTTAATAAATATAAGGAGATAATCCATCCTATTATGGAATAATCTGGATATGGTTTGAAATACTTGAAAGCATATATAAGTTATCAATGAGCCTAAAGTCTAGGTGTACAAAATCTCATTATCAAGATAAAGCAACGATAAAGCACAAAATCAATAAGTGCAAATAAGTGCTAGGAATATTAAAAGGTAAAGACCGGGTAGGAACCCGACAATATTCATTACAAATTTATAAGGGACTCAAAGGCCCTAAAAAAGAAGGAGTCCGAATAAAATCGACATTCCAGCTCTGCATTTTACATGCTTATCTATTTGACCAAGCTGTTAAGCATCTACTCCAGTAACCTTCTCAACAACAACTTCATCTTCTGCTACAACCTGGTCTCCCTTTAGCTGAGTCACAGAGTCACCTGCAGGAGATTGGGAAGGAGGGATAAGTTGCCCATTGCTGATGTAGGCCATATGATGCAAGCTGGCAGTGTTAAACTCGAGGTCGGGTTGAGGATCTTAATTTGCTTTAATGCATTGTTAAAAGAGCCCAATACCGACTTCTCCAGCTCGACTTGATAATATTGAACATCGGATTCAGCCTCTTTCAACTTACTTTCATTGCGTTCAAACATTATCTTAAAATCCTTCAAGGATTGCACATTATGGGCATACAAACGCTCAAGAGAAATGTATTCAAACTGAGAAGTTTTTAAATCCTCCTTCACCTTCAGGAGTACTTCATAAAGCTTAGCCTTCTCCTCCCTGGCAGCCTTCATCTCGACGAGAGTCTTGATGTATTTAGTTTTCAAAGAAAGTAAAGGCCTCGCCAGAGAAGCCATCTTCACACAATTCAGTTCAATCATTTCTAACTCTTTAATTTCGGCATCAGAAAAAGGGTTGGAATTAAAAAAATGAGTAGGAGGACAAAGGATATCACAAAGATCATTGCTAACTCTAGTTTGCCAAACGTCATTTTTTAAGAGACCAGAGGGAGTTAGAGGAGGACGAGCCTGAGTAGTAGTTACCAAAGCATGTGCAGAAGCCGAGATATCTTTTGCTTTATCAATCGGGATCCCTTTGGATTTATCACTGGCAACATTCTTCTTAGTCTTTGGGTCAGGAGTTTTCCCCTTCTGGGATGTCAGGTAGACAACCCTGGTCTTTTTTCCTCAACCCAATGCGGCCAAGAAACTCGATTGTTCATTTGGCTGTCCCTCCATATTTGGAACTGTAAATAAAAATAAAGGAACCATGTTAAGTTGGAATATTATACTACAAATATAAAATAAACATATAGAAGAGAAATCATACTCATTTCCAAATCTAACTCCTCCTGAGATTTGAAAATGAATGATGCAACACTAGTATAACCATGCGCTTTGACATATGTAGCCATGAAAACAACCGCATTGACCTCATCCTTGGACAACTCAGTTTCCTTAAAACGATAACTGGAAGGAGCAAAATTGTAATGGTCAGAAAACCAATATAAGGGAAATATTCCCTCTGCATCCTTCGAATTAGAGGAACGAAAGAACCAGAGTTCTTTCTCAGTTTGAACAGTAACTTTAAAGAATTTTTCCTTAAAGTTCTTGAAGGAATCAAAATAAATGTAGAAATTTTTTCGTGATGAATGACCCTAGATATTAACCCAACCCTTTCTATCCGGAGGCTGATGCCTAGTACGAGATGTAATCGCTTAAAAATAGAAAAAGAAAATAGAATCTGTGCAAGGAAAAGTAAGATAAGCATAGAAGCGTTCGAACACTTTAACAAAGTCCCGACCATTAGGGTGGAGATGAGTGGGAGGAATATGAAGATGGTTTAAGACACAAATTTGAAATTCGGTTAAAGGAAATCAAATACCGAGTTTGGTGACAAGATCTCGGTAAAAGAAGAAAAAAGAATACTCATCTGAATTCCTCCATAAGCAAACCGACTCATTTTCGTGGGGAGGAACGATGTCGTAATTTTCTAGGTTGCCGATATTGAGTCCAGTAACATCCTCCACGCTTATCTCGGATGTTGTACTCAAAGCTTCATAAGTTACCTAGGGATACTGGGATATTAAGGAGATAAGAGGAGACTCAGAATCAGACTTAGTAGAGCGAGAATCCTCTATAATTTTTTACGGAGATGACTTCATAAATACCTAAAACAAGGAGAAGTATACTCAGAAGAAATGGATGGGCATATCTGAATCAAAATAGCTACTAGTTGAAGAATTACTAGTCGATAAACTTGCAGATTTATCTGAAATTGAAATCGGATCATTTGCATCACCAGAAGCTGAGGTAGATCTCGGAACATCTCCATGGAGACAACTTGACAAAGTGGACTTGGCTAAAGAGTCACAACCTCTTTCTATAAGTTTGTAACTCAAGAAGACACAAGAATAAGAAAAACCATTATGTTTAGGCTCTGGAGAGCTTGGGGGAACCTGAGAAGAAGATGATACATCTGAGTTTGGATGTGATATTATCTGAGAAGGGTCTGACCGGGGTCTAGGGAAATATTGCGGGATACGAGTGTTTGAAAAAGGACGACCTCTGTCCCGCCTACTCGAACCTCGACCCCATCCAATAGGGTTCTCAGGAATCCTAGGGTTTGATAACCCGGACCTACCTCTACTACTCCCACCACGATATCCATGAAGCATTGCTTCACGTTTCTCCTCTTCACTCTTGGGCATTCCCCAAAACCAATATCGAAGAACATGAGGAATCTTTTTGAGAAGTTCTGCTTCATCTTCTTCCTGGCCGCCATCAAACATTTTGAGGATTTTTCTTCCCTCTCATGGTTGAAAGAAATAAGAGAAATATGTGTGATTCGTTTAAAGTCTTCAAATAGACAATGTATACTGTTGGGTGGTTTGCTGATGGTGGAAAAATATAAGTTCTGATAGGGGACGTTCTTCTGTTCTTGCAGAACACAAATTCGTCCCTCAGTTCCAACCCAAGTGCGAAAGTGCACGCATCAAGTAATAAAGGGAGTATTAATGCCAAAATTACCGTTCCCACGAGGATAGAGTGCTAATTATTGTTTTATCACTGTCTATAAAGAGTAAAAATGAGAAGAAAAGTTAGTAAATGAACTGTCTGGTCAAACGTTCCCTACTGTCTTGACAACGTTCCTCAGGAACAGTAGGTTCAACCTGATGGCAAACAGTTGCTCGCTGCGTTATGTATGTGATCCTTCCTGTTTAGAAGAAGGTGAGATAACAATCATTGGAGTTTTTATAAGTACTAAATAAAATAAAATAAAACTACTAAAACAGAAATAACTATAATCAAGAGACAACAGGGTGGTGGTTAAAACAGTTTAACAGAAGGAACAGATTTAATGCTTCACTCTTAAAGGGGCTGTTTTCTCTGCTCAAGACTTAGCACCTTTTGGCTTTGTCCCAGTTTCTTTGCCTGCCAACTCTGATTCCTCAGCTCATTGTCTAGATGGCTCACAAGTTTCCATATTCCTATGGCTCCCTTGACTCCGACAGGTACTTAGTTCAGAACCTTAAAATGGACGAGTTGGCCCCTTATTCCTAAGGTGACCAGTAGCGTTTTTGCCATGACATCTACCTTCCCCCAATGGCTAAGCTGTCTGAAATCCCTTCCTTATGAAAGTTCCTTTCTCAGTATGTACCCAATTTCCATTGGCGCACAATGAATATAGCTTACTCAGCCAAAGAAATACAAAAAGCTCCGGTCAAGAGTTTTGAAAACAGTTCTTTAAGAGTTTCACAGTTTACCCGTTCCACAAATAGTTCAGCTCATGGCTGATAGTTTAAACATAATTATTCTCAACTGAGATCACATAGACCCGAGATTCAGTCAAGAGATAACGATTGGAACGAAGAGAAAAATACTTATATTAATTTAAAA
Source organism: Gastrolobium bilobum (assembly GCF_033153095.1). NCBI lineage: Eukaryota > Viridiplantae > Streptophyta > Magnoliopsida > Fabales > Fabaceae > Gastrolobium > Gastrolobium bilobum. Next base: position 12,044 of record NW_026896836.1, on the reverse strand, counting down.
GACAGTTTACAAAAAGAAACAGAAAATGGAGAAAGATGGGTAATTGCTCGTGAGTAGTCTTGGTGGTTGTTTACAGAGAAGGGAAGAGGGGTTGTCGCTTAACTACAATTACAACTGAAAATTAAACTAAGTTACTAACTACTACTAAGTGATCTCTTCCTTTCGGACAAAAACCCTCCAGGATTCGATGATGTTTTTGTGTGAGGGAGGTCCTATTTATAGCTTGAAGAGGAATGGCAAGACTGTAATTCCCTTGGAGCTAGTTGCTGGAATGAGGGGACGAGACGATGGCAGCAGAGTGTGAAGCTTGCGTGAATTGCTGAATGGAACATGGTTTGGTGATGATTAGCCGTTGTTTGCAGGCCTTCCCATGATTTGCTTCTTTTTTCAGCCAATGAGAACTCTTGATTCCCTGCTCTTCACGTTTCCAGTTGCTCAGTTGGTGCACCGCCTTGCTTTTTAGAAGTCTTTAACTCTACGTTACCTGCAAAGTGTACAAAAGCATTAAATGAATGGAGCAGGTGCATTAAATGCGTCTCAGTCCGTTCCCCTTTTAATATATTTTAAAGGAATACGTTACCATCCGTTCCCCCACTGTGTTTTTGTCACAAATGTGAAAAACAAGTGATTTTCATGCTGAAGTTGCTCATCCGATGAGGGAACGTATGATATTTTTCCATCAAAATGGGCTTAAATGGGAACGAATTTATGTCCCATCAAACACCCCAAAACTAAACTGTTGGTTGTCCTCAAACAACTCAGAAATATTGTATTAGTCTGCCCAATTTAAAAGAATAGCATAACAGAAAGGAACTTGAGCCAGCGAGCAACCATGAACTTTTCAGAAAATGAACTACTCTTCATAGTAAACAGTCAGAGGATTCTGCCCCCATATAAGAGAAGGTTGCTGATCTTTTGTCTCACTGTCACTCATGGGTTGGTGTTTGCTCTGTCCATTCCTGGATTTGATTCTTCAGAACTTGCCTTTCTGCTGCGTTCCTATGAAGTACAGTTGTCTTTCGTTCCAAGGATTCTTTGTTGGGTAAGTATATGGAAATGTGGAAGAAGTGGTGGTATGATTTGTGGGACCAAGGAACGTTTATCTTTTGTTTCTTTGAACTTGGAATTTTTCTGTTTTTGAGGGAACACCTTCTCTTGAACCTTTTTCCCCCTTTGGAGGAAGGTTTTCTGGTTTTTCTTGAATTATTTTGAATGGTTGTTCCTCTTTTTTTCTTCTTTGTTTTTCTTCTATCCTTTTTTTTTGTTCATTGTTGAGTACGCTCCTTGTTCTTTTTGATTGACCAGATGGTGTATGATGGAGGTGAGGTGAGTGTGTGATTCTGTTTTGATCCTTAAGAGTAGAATTCATCTGTCTTCAACAGTACTTACAACATTAAGGCAAGCTGAGAAGTTTCATTGTGATTACACCTCCGGAACGCTCTCAGAAGTAGGTGTTTGGCATTTTTCGTTCCTTACCAGTTTGAGTTCTCACAGATCAGCTTCTTTCAAAAATCTGAGGATTAAATTCCCTGCACTGTTTCTATTTTCAAGTACTCAGAGAAAGAACAAGCATGATTAGTCAGTGACTTTGTGTTTCATGTATGTTAGTTAATCCAAAATAATTGGGCAGTCTTAATACTACAACTGAAATGCATGTATATACCAAATAGTTTGATAAAAAAAGGTCTTTTCTATTTCAAAAAGATTAATTACAAGGGAACGGAAAGAAAAAGAAATTAAAACAGAATTGAAAACAAACTAAGCTAAGATAAATAGGAGGGTTTCTCCTTTTCATTGTGGAGGTCTCCTGTCCCAAGGGTTCCTTTTTGCAGCTTCAGCTTCCTTGGCTTCATCAATCTCCTCCTGTGTCAATGGTCTCCTCCTGAGCAGATCTTGCAATCTGCGAACTTCATTTACAGGGAGCCATTTCCCAGCATCCTTCAGTAGATCGCTGATGATTGCGACCAGGGCGTTGATGGTGGATCTCATCATGGTTCTGCCAGTGCGGTAGTGGATGACTTGTTTTTCAACATCCAGCAGTCTCGTTTCCAACTCATAGATTCTCTTCTCCAGATATGTTCCAAAGGCCCTGATGGCTTCTTTGGTTTCCTTACGTTCTTCAGCTTGTTTGGAGACGAGCTTGTTGAGTAAGAGCTCTGCTGTGTGGTTGCGCAGAGAGTTGGAAAGGATTAGGGAGTTAGCTGCTTTAGCAATTTCTCCTTGGACTGCTTGGAGTGTTGATTTATAGGATGTAGCACTGGCTTCCTTGATGGCTACTTTTATGGTGCTGAGCTGTTGTTCTCTCTCCTCCTTCTGCTGTTCCTGAAAGGTGTTGAAGGTAGAGGAGATCTGCGCCAGTCCGTCCCTTAGAGCCTTTAGCTCTGCATTGGTGCTTGTCATGTCAAGTTGGGGGACAGATTTCTTTGCTGGCAGCCGTTTTTCTAACTTCTGTCCCAACATTTCAAAGGTTTCAGCAATCCCAATTTGTGATTTTCTTCTAGCTGTGATGGGCATTGCTGCAGTAGGGAGGGAAGTAGGTTATTTCTTTTGCTGGTTATTGCCAGTAGTAGAAGGTATGATAGGTGTTGTGCTGGGTTCATCCACTGGTGGTCTGGATGATGAGGGCATGGTCACAGCTTGTTCCTCCACCAGTGGAGGAGTTGCTATCCCTTCTTCTTCTGCCAAAGCTCTAGCAAGAGCTTCGTCCCCAGATGTATCGGGACAGATGACAGGAAACGACAGAGGGCCCCCCAGATTGAGCTGCCTGGGGCCTATTGTCTTTGCTTTCTTCTTAGGGGGTTCTATGAGAATCCCCTTTCCTTTGTCATTTTTCTTCTGTGGCTGAGCCTCTTGCTCAACCACTAATGTCTCTGCAGAAGATGCTGCTTCTTTGTCTTCCTGTCCCTCTCCTTGTTGTTGCTTAGGAGATGGTTGTGGGGTGATTTGTTGTAGTGGAGAGTGAGCAGGTGGTGGGGATGGAATGTCAGAAAATGTAGAGTCTGAGCTGCTTGGGGACGTCTCCTTTGCAGCTAGTTTTGGTGCTGACTTCCTTCCAATCTTCAGCCTTTTTACCAAAGGCTCATTGTCTTCACTCTCCTGGTCAGAGAGGGTGATAGGCTTTGCAGAGGATGCTCCCTCTGGCCTATTGCTATTGAGGACCCTCTTTATCCTCTGACTTGAACGTTCCCCTTTTCTTGGGGGAGTGATGTTCATTGGCAAGTATACCAATCGCACAAGTAATATAATAATGAGTAAAGTTCGTCTCCACAGGGATTGTTATCAATACCAATTAATTTATCCTTTTAAGTAATAAGGAATCAGATTTTTTGTAACGAGTACCGAGAATTTTGTTGAATATTAACTGAAAATTAATTTAAATATTTTCGGTTGTTTTGGAAATAAGAAATTAAAATGTGATTGTAAATTATGAGAAAGCATTGCAGTTAGAGAACACATGCCACATGATCCCCACCTTCTACTATGGATTGATTTAAACAACTCATATAAATAATTATAAAAATATACTCAAATAAATTATTGCTCTGAACAGTTATAGTTAAACCCCAATGGCTTGGTAATCTAACCCTTTAACCCACTCAGAATTCTAATGTCTTAGTAATCCTTTTATGAATTAAGCATGACGATGTAATTTAAGCATCTGTGATATATGAATACCTATGTCTAGGACATGCATATAAAATCGCTTTATCCCCTTTCAGTATCAAAAACCCCAATATGTCTACCGCGAGTTCCTGTTCTCAAATTTATCGTCTACCATCAGATTGATCAATTCTAATAAAGACAATAACAATTCGCTCAAGATAAAGACAAAATATATAGGTATAATTAAATATAAGAGTAAAAGAATTCAATCCATTGTATCAGGGGTTCACATAGGGATGTGACCCTAACCGCAATAAAAGAGACTAGCCAACCATAATCATGTTGGCCATTACAAAATGATGAAAATCAATTGTTCTTACGAAATTTCTAAGAGAAGAGATGAAGTTTCCTTCCGAGAATCGCACGCGCTTCGCTCCTTGAGTTCTGACGACGACCGACTGCCTAAACCCTCAGCCTTTCTTTTCTTTTTATATTTCGCGTGACTTTCCACAATTGTCCTCCAAAGTGCCACGGACGACTTCAAATTCGCACACCCGCGCAGGCTTGCGCCGATTGACGCGTCACCGCGCGACATCTCTGGTTTCGAGCGGAGATGAGCTGCATTCGGCGCGATTCAGCGCCGCTTGGCGCGGTTCCGCGCCGGATCTCGGGTTCTAAGCCCAGGATTCGTAGCTTCTTCTTTTATTTCTCTTTCTTTCTTCAAAGTCTTTTTGTTTTTCTTCTTTTTCCTATAAAAAACATGTAACTAATGCGAGAAGAGAAATCTGAGATAATAGAAAGCAAAACATCAGATAAATCTCTACTTTATGGCTAAAATCCTAATGTTTTTGGGCTTGGAAACCACATACGCCAGAGGCATATCAATTTATTCCCAGATTTAAATGTTGCTGTCCCCAGCAATAGACAAAACCAATCACATCAATAAGATCAACAATATTCCAGCACAATATCACACAAACAGTCAAAGAGATCACTATGCTATGCATGACTGAATCACAGCAAGAACTCCTAACAATGCCTTTAACTCATAAAACATGTCAGAGTCAAACTTAAATACCCCTCTCCAACATAATCATATAACACTCACACTCAAGTGTTTAGGGGAATTATAATCACTCAGTCCACCACAGCAATAACACATCTATAGATTTGGTCATATTCTCAAGCTCCTAAAAACAAGGAACATAAACACATGCACAAAAAAATCAAAAGGACTTCATATGGTTATAACTTGGCCTGGCTTAGGGGTAGGAATTTATGGATAGTGGCTAACATTGCAAGTTGAGATTGAACACTGATATTTATTTACAAACAAGTCAACTCTCACTTACATGTAAGCTCCACTGTTCTTTCAACTCAGAGTTCATTCCTTTTTGATTGCCATTTTTCTTTCCAACTTTACTAATTTTCTTTTTCTTCCATTTTCAGCTACTTAGCTTCAGTGGAACTTACCTCAGTTGCTTATTCTTTTTTTCTTTTTCAACACCTTTCAATCTCAACCATGGTAAGACAATAGGGAACAGGCTAAGCAATGAGCAGGAATTATGAACAAACAGGTTCAGGCTCAACTGGGCTAAACAAGGGAAAACATCAAGGTAGGCTATCTGGCCATGGCTAACAAGAACAAAATTTGCCTTTATCATTTCAATTCATGCATGCATCACAGAGAAACAAAACAAATCCTAGACTGCTACAACTGTGAGGTCTCTCTAGAATAAAATACAGTGTTTGGCTCAAAACCTCACCAGTTATGGCATCCAATTGGACTCTCGAAGAGCATCAGGCATCATTAATTATTCTAGCACACAATTCAGACAAACACACATTTATGAAATCTACTCATGCCTATGCAACATCATGCCAGAAATTCACAAATAACATACTTGCTATGATGAAATCAACCAACACTAGGGAAGCACATCTAAACCTGGGACTATCAAAACAAAGAAAACATTTCCAAGCTTTTTATATAAATTTTTTTTTTTTTTATTATTATTTTTTTTAAGACAAAACTAACAAGTACTAAAAAAAAAACTGATAATGGTTAAAATATCTCCCCTGATATACAATGCAATTCCACTCTGCAGATGTAGTGCGTGAGCCATGACTTCCATTCCCAGATTTTGAAAATTGCTGTCCCCAGCAATAACGGCAATCCAAGATGTAAAAAAAAATATCTCCATCAGCAAGGAGAATCACTCATCATCATCCTCGTCGTCGTCCTCCTCTATGACAAATCTCCTAGAAGCATAGGAAGAGGACTCAGCAGCAGGGCGTTGGGGTCCCGAATAGTCAAATGGGCGTGGTGGTACCGGAGCATTTCCAGGTGGCGGGGCTGCAGCATACGGCTGGAACACATATGGTGGAGGCACCTCAGGGTATACCGGCTGGAATGTAGCGAATGGGACGCTCGGGTGGGCGTGCTTTAAGAACCGGTAAGTGTACTCGACCTGCATGATCAGAACCTCATTCTGCATGGCTAAGCGCGAGAGCTGCTGTTGTAAGCCATAAAAATCGAATCCAGCAGGATATCCACGTGGAGCAACAGATGCAGCAAAGCCAGCAGTAGCAAGGGCCTCAGGCAGAGGTGCTGGTGGTGGTATCGGCATGTGGGGGTCTCTAGGAGAAGGTATTCTGCCTCCAGCCTCAGCAGCTCGTTTATTGAATTCCACATCAGATTTAGCCCGAGCTTCTACATATGTATCCCAGCTCATCCAAGGAGCAGGCTGGATATCTAATACGCCATCATCATCCTGTAGCACATCAAAAGGGATATCCACTCCAGCCCTCCTGCTCAATTTATTGATAAGAGATGCAAAACCCAACATCTCCCTCTTCCTACTGCCTCGCACCATGTAACAAATGCGATCAGAGATGACAGAGGCTATACTAACCCGCTCTGTCCCAGTGAGAGTATAAAGTAGGGCTGCCCGCTCAACATTGACATCCGTGAGGTTGGTAGAGGGCAGGACATTGGAATTGATAAAAGTGTGCCAAAATCGGCACTCAGTATTCAAGTCTTTCAAGATCAACTTATCTGGAATTCCATGTGCTTTCGGTAACCACTTAGTGTAAGGGCAAATGATACCAAGTCTGATCATTTCCGCCAGCTGCGAAACTTCATCCCGATATAAGCCATGTGGACTGGGCTGCATCCTATTGTATAGAGTAGTGTATTCGCAGGATGCTCCTTCGGGATGGTGAGTCAACAGAAAAGACTCAATGGTGGCGATGTCGAAGGGAACCTCAATTCCCCGCACATAAGAAACCCTGTTCAGGTGCAAATCTGTCAACTCTGCATTTGCACAGAACTCTTTCACAATCTCGCCACAAGCAGGCATAGCATAAGATGTCAATTCTTCCCAACCTCTTCTAGTAATGGTCTGCTTGATAACAGAGGTTTCGGGAAAGGTAGTGGTTATTATACTCCGCTCTGGCACAAATTTCTTTCCTTCATAGAGGTCATAATACCTCTCCTGTGCCTCAATGCTAACAAATCGGTTAGCATCTAACTGACGTGGGCCCTTTCTCTTTTTACTTGTATTCCCAGTTTTAGTTTTTGAGACCTGAAAATCAGAAGATTTCATCCAGTACAAGATAATAATGCAAGGAACCAATCAGTATCAGAGATCAAATAATTCCCAGATTTATGTTAAACTATCCCCACATCAAATATAGAAAATGCACACCACCTCCCAGTAAAAATTCCCACATGTCAACTAATATCAGTCCATACCCATAGTTTCCAATCTCACCCACATGCATACACACCCACTCATCTATATCATATACACTCAAAAACACACCCCTCCTCATTCGAAAATTACTGATATCAAAATTCTGAACAAAGTAATGACATAAACTGAAAAGAAAAGAGAAGAAAAACTCACCTTTGGTGCCATGGAAGATGATAAACCGGAAAAGAAAGAGCCATAACACCAGAAAACAATACAAAATAAAAATTAAGGGGTGGTGGAGAGGAAGGAATCAGTGCAGGGGCGAAGAAATGGGAAGAGGGAGAAGTGAAACGGAGAGGAAGAATGAAGGGGATGGGGAAAAGAGGTGGGGACGTGGGGGAGGGGAAATGGGGGGGAAGAAGGAAAAAGAGGGGGTGAGGGAAGGGAAATGGGGGGGGGGGGGGAGAAGGAAAAAAGTATAAATGTGTACCGAAAAAGTATTCCAGAAAATTATAATAAGTGCATGATAATTACTAGAATAATATATAGGACTTGTAAAACGAGTTTCAAGTCCAAATAATGAGAACTGGTGCCAGAATCTGATACTGGCTATGAAAAGCGTGTACCGGAAAGGTGCTCCGAAAATTATAAGAAAAATATGGTAATTCTTGTAATATTGAGTAGGTTAAGAATCCTGAGTTTGGGATTAAAATGTTAAGCGTAGAAATTAAAGTTAATACTGTGTGATTAAAACGTAAGTGGCTATAAATAGCCTTGGCACATGATCCTAGGTCATTTTGATGAGCCTCCAGCGTGAGTTTTTCTGAGTTGTGAGACCAGCCACCTTGTCACTCCATTTCTTCTCCATTTTCTCACCAAAGACACCTCCTTTGATCATGATTTCTTCTATTGATTAACATATCTTGGTGTGAGCCACCTTGTGAGGGTGAGAGGACCTTGTTTCTGAGTTCTTACTCCTGTATTTTTAGGTTTGTAGTGCTGAGTTTCTGGTTTGGTGCTGTGGTGTCACATTCTTGGTGTTTGATGCTCCAAGAAGGTACCTTGTGAAGAAAAGAACCAACCTTTGTATTCCATTTTCGTTTCTCTGTGAAGTCAAAGCCTTGGAGACTGTTTGTGAGCTCCAAGAGCAGCCTTTGTTCGTGTTTTGAAGCCTTAGGGTATGTCCCTTCACTTTAACTTGAGTTTTATGCATAAAAATGGAACCTTGATGCATCTAAAGGCTAAAAGATGATAACTTAACGTTGGATAATGTCAAACACACCTAGAAATGCATGTTTAAGTGTTTGTAATCAATAAAAATGGACCCTTGGGATTGATATCTCGCGAATTGCAAAATCTGCATTCTGACGCTAAATATCCGGATATTTGGTTGGAAATATCCGGATATCTGATATCCCGATATTTGGTTGGAAATATCCGGATATCGGATATCCCGATATTTGGTTGGAAATATCCGGATATCAGATATCCCGATATTCAGTTGGAGATATCCCGATATTTTGGTCTGGACAGCAACAATCCTGTTTTAGTAAAAATTCGATATCTTGGGCTACAGAGCTCCAAATTGAGTGTCGTCTAGACCTACGTGAAGCTAACACATAGGGAGACAACTCTATAAATTTTCGTAGCCATTGGATCAGTGGTTTGATCGCAGTGTCTATTATAAGTCGCATTTTGGTTGCTGGAAATTCTGTTTATCATGGTAAAATATTAGAATATGAATATTGATATAATTGTTGGTCTAAAATAGATTGTGATTGTGCTGTTTGTGGACCTCGAGCTAGTGTGGACCTTGGTTTGGGTTTTTAGCTTGCGAGGTAAGCTTTCGTGTCCTCGGTTTAGCCATTGTTGGTTCCACCATGTCTCATAGGGGTATGGTTATATGCATGATGTTGTCTTCATGTACTGTTTTATTGAAATGCTATGGAGCTGTTAAGTGCAATTGCTGTATGATATTTATGTAGTGTTTGCCTTAAAGGGAAACCATGGGGTGGCCCTTTGGGGGTGGGCACAGCATGGGCTGATACAGCATGGGCTGGTAGTGTGTGGGTAATAGACGTATTCCTGCATTTCTCTGATCAGTAGAATAGTTATAACCCACATGACATGATTAACTGCTGCATTGCACTATTTTGGAAATTATATTGTTAAATTGCTTTCGAACTTATATTGCACATGTAAGTGAGCTTGGGGTGGAAGATCCTTGAGGACCCCTTGTCTTACTGAGATTTCTGTTAGAGATCTCACCCCACGTTTGGGGTGCTTATTTCAGGTTCAGGTAAGGTCGAGACCTCAGGCGGCAGGAGGCTGGAGCTGAGTTAGATATTGCTGTTATGTTATGCTGACTTGTTGGATGCTGGTTATGCATGCTGCTTTATGCTTTTAGCTTCAGTTTATGATTGTATATCATCTTGTTGAGACGCTGTTGATTTGGTGAGCATGGGGATTGTCCATGACACATAGTCTTGTTTATGTCTTGTTTTATTTGGAGTTGTAATAAGGTATCAGGATTATGGTCCGGACTACGAGTTGTAGATCCGTGATTTTAGATCCACACTTTATTTATATATTGAGGTATATCAGTAGATGTCTTATTGCAATTTACATACAGGCGATGTTCTTATGAAATTGATTAAGTAATCAACTTGGCTAAGTATATGACGTCATAATTGGAAAAGAAAAAGATATTCCGCAATTTTTTATTAAGCGCAGCTTAATACGATGTAATGTTAACAAACCGGTGCATACAGGGTGTTACATTTTATGGTATTAGAGCAACGGCTCAAGGGAAAATCCTGTATGTATTGCAATGATTAGGATGTTTGGTTGTGTCTGTCTTGTGTGTTTGCTCCGTTGGTTTTATTTATGATGATGCATATGTGATCACATTACGTGGATCTGATATACTCATAATTTGTGTAACTTATGCAGAGTCATGGTAGGATCCAGGAGAACACGAGAGACTATTGAGGGTCAACCCGACCTAATCCTGACTACATTGGTTGAGATGCAGGAGGCCACTAGATTGGCCAACGTGGCAATGATGGACGTCGTTAGAGAGGCGAACCGGAAAGCCGCGGAGGATGTTCGTGAGGAAAACAAGAGGACCACTGAGGATGTCCTTGAGGCGAACCGGATGGCAAACATGACCATGATGCGGGTTATATTGGAGGAGATGAGGGCTGGTCCTGCTGTTGAGCAGTTCCCTCCGCCACCACCTCCACCGCCACCGCCACCGCCGCCGCCGCCGCCTCCACCTAGTGTTCAGGTTGATACCCTGAGTCACATTGGTAGTGCTACTCATGTCACTGGGGAGATGGAACCCTATCTGGAGCCTGCTGAGGACCGTGACGTGATTGACCGATGGCTGAACGCTTTCAGAAAGCATAAGTCGCCTTCCTTTGATGGGTCCTATGACCCTATTGCGGCAGCGCGATGGCTTCAGGCACTAGACAAGATCTTCCGAGTCATGCAGTGCAGTGATCCGCAGAAGCTGATGTTCGCTACTTACATGCTGGAGGGCGATGCCCATGAGTGGTGGACGAACATTTCTCATGTCTACGAGATGCAGAGTCATGTGATGACGTGGCCATTCTTTGAGGATTGCTTTCTGGGTCATTACTTCCCGTATGATGAACAGGAGAGGAAGCAGGGAGAGTTTGACAGGTTGGTTCAGGGCTCGTTGTCGGTTGACAAGTACCGGCCAAGTTCAACCAGTTGGTGAAGTTTGCGCACTTCAAGATGGCGAGGCCTACTCCGACTTTCTTGGCTGCTAAGTTCCGCAGGGGACTTAGTGAGGATATTGCTGGTTACCTTGCTGGTTCTGCTTTGAGAGACTTTGGGACACTGGTGCAGCAGTGTCGGGACATCGAGGACTTCTGCAACTCGAGTACGGCCAAGAGGGCCAAGATTGCTGAGATGAAAGGAGCTGATAGTTCCACTTCCTGGAAAGATAGGAAGTTTGCTGGAAAAGGCAAAGGGAAACAGTTGGCTGCTAGGCAGGCGCCTATTCAATTCAAGGGGACATCAACACAGGGGAGTGCGACGAGACTTCCTACTCCCAGATGCACGGGATGTGGGAGGGTTCATCTGAGGCCGTGTGCTACCGGCCAGACCATTTGTTTCCAGTGCGGCAAGGAGGGCCACTATGCTAGAGAGTGTCCGTCGTCGACGACGAGAGCTGCAGCAGTTCAGGCAATTCCACTTCAGATGGTTCCCCTTCCACCTATAGTGGCACCAGATGTGCCACCTGCCTCTGTGCGAGTTTATACCCAGGATCGTCAGCAGTCGGATAGAGCTCCGAACTTTGTCTGAGGTACTGTGTTGGTGCATCATCTGTTGATGTATTGTTTGATTCCGGGGCTACGCATTCTTTTGTTGCAACCCCGATTACTTTGGGGCTTGAGTTGCCCATGTTCGTGCTTTCTCCACTGTCGCGGTTGACTACTGCCACCGGAAAAAAGTGTGATACCTCCACTATACATCGAGATGTCGTGTTTCAGTGGGATGGCCGTGAATACTCGGTAGATCTGATTGGATTGCCGATGGCTAATTTGGAAATCATCCTTGGCGTGGATGGATTGTCCAATAGTTGTGTGATGATTGTTTGATTGATTTTGTGCCCAGTGAGTGGTGATGTCTCCGTGTGTTTCCACAACCAGTTCCTCGCCTTTATTGCTGCGGGCTAGGAGAACCTTGTGAGCAGGGACATTGGTTATGTAT